>NC_092096.1:5479153-5640983 GCF_045679555.1 Salvelinus alpinus | reverse complement strand
AACAGTTCCATATAGCCAGTAAACCTCAACAGAACAGTTCCATATAGCCAGTAAACCTCAACAGAACAGTTCCATATAGCCAGTAAACCTCAACAGAACAGTTCCATATAGCCAGTAAACCTCAACAGAACAGTTCCATATAGCCAGTAAACCTCAACAGAACAGTTCCATACAGCCAGTAAACCTCAACAGAACAGTTCCATATAGCCAGTAAACCTCTACAGAACAGTTCCATATAGCCAGTAAACCTCTACAGAACAGTTCCATACAGCCAGTAAACCTCAACAGAACAGTTCCATACAGCCAGTAAACCTCAACAGAACAGTTCCATATAGCCAGTAAACCTCTACAGAACAGTTTCATATAGCCAGTAAACCTCAACAGAACAGTTCCATATAGCCAGTAAACCTCAACAGAACAGTTCCATACAGCCAGTAAACCTCAACAGAACAGTTCCATATAGCCAGTAAACCTCTACAGAACAGTTCCATATAGCCAGTAAACCTCAACAGAACAGTTCCATATAGCCAGTAAACCTCTACAGAACAGAAGGACAGTCATTAGTGCAGGGTTTCTCCTTCCTTAATCTCCTGGCAGGGAATTAGCCCCAGACCACAACTAACTGCTGCTAGTTACAGCACTAAGCCTGGACACTACATTCTCAATATTCCTCTGAACTCAACACACAGGACGCTCTGTCTGTCTGTCTCATCATGGCAACTGGAAGGCCCCCCTCCTGTACAGGTAAGAACCAGTGTCCAGTCCCTTCAGTGTGTGTGTGAGCTAGATGGTTGTTAATGAGAGAACTCAGCGCGGTCAGACTACTGTTGTTCTCAGGATCAGTTTATTATGGTTAGATGGTATTTATATAAATATATAAACTCTCTACGTGGTTCTGTACTGACCATGTGACCCTCTGCTGTTACTGACCTGATGGGAACTCTCTACGTGGTTCTGTACTGACCATGTGGACCTCTGCTGTTACTGACCTGATGGGAACTCTCTACATGGTTCTGTACTGACCATGTGGACCTCTGCTGTTACTGACCTGATGGGAACTCTCTACATGGTTCTGTACTGACCATGTGGACCTCTGCTGTTACTGACCTGATGGGAACTCTCTACATGGTTCTGTACTGACCATGTGACCCTCTGCTGTTACTGACCTGATGGGAACTCTCTACATGGTTCTGTACTGACCATGTGACTGTCTGCTGTTACTGACCTGATGGGAACTCTCTACATGGTTCTGTACTGACCATGTGGACCTCTGCTGTTACTGACCTGATGGGAACTCTCTACATGGTTCTGTACTGACCATGTGGACCTCTGCTGGTTCTGACCTGATGGGAACTCTCTACATGGTTCTGTACTGACCATGTGACTGTCTGCTGTTACCGACCTGATGGGAACTCTCTACATGGTTCTGTACTGACCATGTGGACCTCTGCTGGTTCTGACCTGATGGGAACTCTCTACATGGTTCTGTACTGACCATGTGACCCTCTGGTGTTACTGACCTGATGGGAACTCTCTACATGGTTCTGTACTGACCATGTGACCCTCTGCTGTTACTGACCTGATGGGAACTCTCTACATGGTTCTGTACTGACCATGTGGACCTCTGCTGGTACTGACCTGATGGGAACTCTCTACTCTACCTTCCATGAGAGACATCCTGACAAATCTGTGCTCTATGGAAAGGGGAGTCTGTCACCAACATGATGGTGTTCCCACGTCTGTAGTGTTATAATGGGTTGGTCTATAAACCATTATGACCCCTCTATGGAAAGGGGAGTCTGTCACCAACATGATGGTGTTCCCACGTCTGTAGTGTTATAATGGGTTGGTCTATAAACCATTATGACCCCTCTATGGAAAGGGGAGTCACCAACATGATGGTGTTCCCACGTCTGTAGTGTTATAATGGGTTGGTCTATAAACCATTATGACCCCTCTATGGAAAGGGGAGTCACCAACATGATGGTGTTCCCACGTCTGTAGTGTTATAATGGGTTGGTCTATAAACCATTATGACCCCTCTATGGAAAGGGGAGTCTGTCACCAACATGATGGTGTTGTCACGTCTGTAGTGTTATAATGGGTTGGTCTATAAACCATTATGACCCCTCCATGGAAAGGGGAGTCACCAACATGATGGTGTTCCCACGTCTGTAGTGTTATAATGGGTTGGTCTATAAACCATTATGACCCCTCCATGGAAAGGGGAGTCACCAACATGATGGTGTTCCCACGTCTGTAGTGTTATAATGGGTTGGTCTATAAACCATTATGACCCCTCTATGGAAAGGGGAGTCTGTCACCAACATGATGGTGTTCCCCATAAGTGTCACAGGGGGTTATATTTATTATTAAAGGGGTATTATTATTAAATATTTATTATTATTTATTATTATAGGGTTCCTTCAACGTTGCTCTGATGTCCAACAGCTTTCAGGTCGAGGTGGGGGGCAGTTCTATGTATTACTAGTCACAGCAGGACCTCCATTAGAGACCATTAGATATTTATAACACTGGGGAGGCTGTCCATGGTGCTGAATCCAGCACATCGTGTCACTATGGCGACGCTCTCTAAATAATCACACCGCTTTTAGACATCACACACCCCTCCTGGCTAACCCTGCTGTGTGTCTGTTCCATAATGTGGTAGGATATATGACCCTGCTGTGTGTCTGTTCCATAATGTGGTAGGATATATGACCCTGCTGTGTGTCTGTGCCATAATGTGGTATGATATATGACCCTGCTGTGTGTCTGTTCCATAATGTGGTAGGTTATATGACCCTGCTGTGTGTCTGTTCCATAATGTGGTAGGATATATGACCCTGCTGTGTGTCTGTTACATAATGTGGTAGGATATATGACCCTGCTGTGTGTCTGTTCCATAATGTGGTATGATATATGACCCTGCTGTGTGTCTGTTCCATAATGTGGTAGGATATATGACCCTGCTGTGTGTCTGTTACATAATGTGGTAGGATATATGACCCTGCTGTGTGTCTGTTCCATAATGTGGTAGGATATATGACCCTGCTGTGTGTCTGTTCCATAATGTGGTAGGATATATGACCCTGCTGTGTGTCTGTTCCATAATGTGGTAGGATATATGACCCTGCTGTGTGTTCCATAATGTGGTAGGATATATGACCTGTCTGTGTGTTCCATAATGTGGTAGGATATATGACCCTGCTGTGTGTCTGTTCCATAATGTGGTAGGATATATGACCCTGCTGTCTGTTCCATAATGTGGTAGGATATATGACCCTGCTGTGTGTATGTTCCATAATGTGGTAGGATATATGATCCTGCTGTGTGTCTGTTACATAATGTGGTAGGATATATGACCCTGCTGTGTGTCTGTTCCATAATGTGGTAGGATATATGAACTGTCTGTGTGTCTGTTCCATAATGTGGTAGGATATATGACCCTGCTGTGTGTCTGTTCCATAATGTGGTAGAATATATGACCCTGCTGTGTGTCTGTTCCATAATGTGGTAGGATATATGACCCTGCTGTGTGTCTGTGTGTTCCATAATGTGGTATGATATATGACCCTGCTGTGTGTCTGTTCCATAATGTGGTAGGATATATGACCCTGCTGTGTGTCTGTTCCATAATGTGGTAGGATATATGACCCTGCTGTGTGTCTGTTCCATAATGTGGTAGGATATATGACCCTGCTGTGTGTTCCATAATGTGGTAGGATATATGACCCTGCTGTGTGTCTGTTCCATAATGTGGTAGGATATATGACCCTGCTGTGTGTCTGTTCCATAATGTGGTAGGATATATGACCCTGCTGTGTGTCTGTTCCATAATGTGGTAGGATATATGACCCTGCTGTGTGTCTGTTCCATAATGTGGTAGGATATATGAACTGTCTGTGTGTCTGTTCCATAATGTGGTAGGATATATGATCCTGCTGTGTGTCTGTTCCATAATGTGGTAGGATGTATGACCCTGCTGTGTGTCAGTTCCATAATGTGGTAGGATATATGACCCTGCTGTGTGTATGTGTGTTCCATAATGTGGTAGGATATATGACCCTACTGTGTGTCTGTTCCATAATGTGGTAGGATATATGACCCTGCTGTGTGTCTGTGTGTTCCATAATGTGGTAGGATATATGACCCTGCTGTGTGTTCCATAATGTGGTAGGATATATGACCCTGCTGTGTGTTCCATAATGTGGTAGGATATATGACCCTGCTGTGTGTCTGTTACATAATGTGGTAGGATATATGACCCTGCTGTGTGTCTGTTCCATAATGTGGTAGGATATATGACCCTGCTGTGTGTCTGTGTGTTCCATAATGTGGTAGGATATATGACCCTGCTGTGTGTCTGTTCCATAATGTGGTAGGATATATGACCCTGCTGTGTGTCTGTTCCATAATGTGGTAGGATATATGACCCTGCTGTGTGTATGTGTGTTCCATAATGTGGTAGGATATATGACCCTACTGTGTGTCTGTTCCATAATGTGGTAGGATATATGACCCTGCTGTGTGTCTGTGTGTTCCATAATGTGGTAGGATATATGACCCTGCTGTGTGTTCCATAATGTGGTAGGATATATGACCCTGCTGTGTGTCTGTTCCATAATGTGGTAGGATATATGACCCTGCTGTGTGTTAAATAATGTGGTAGGATATATGACCCTGCTGTCTGTTCCATAATGTGGTAGGATATATGACCCTGCTGTGTGTCTGTTCCATAATGTGGTAGGATATATGACCCTGCTGTGTGTATGTGTGTTCCATAATGTGGTAGGATATATGACCCTACTGTGTGTCTGTTCCATAATGTGGTAGGATATATGACCCTGCTGTGTGTCTGTGTGTTCCATAATGTGGTAGGATATATGACCCTGCTGTGTGTTCCATAATGTGGTAGGATATATGACCCTGCTGTGTATTCCATAATGTGGTAGGATATATGACCCTGCTGTGTGTCTGTTCCATAATGTGGTAGGATATATGACCCTGCTGTGTGTCTGTTCCATAATGTGGTAGGATATATGACCCTGCTGTGTGTCTGTTCCATAATGTGGTAGGATATATGACCTGTCTGTGTGTCTGTTCCATAATGTGGTAGGATATATGACCCTGCTGTGTGTCTGTTCCATAATGTGGTAGGATATATGACCCTGCTGTGTGTCTGTGTGTTCCATAATGTGGTAGGATATATGACCCTGCTGTGTGTTCCATAATGTGGTAGGATATATGACCCTACTGTGTGTGTGTCTGTTCCATAATGTGGTAGGATACATGACCCTGCTGTGTGTCTGTTCCATAATGTGGTAGGATATATGACCCTGCTGTGTGTCTGTGTGTTCCATAATGTGGTAGGATATATGACCCTGCTGTGTGTCTGTTCCATAATGTGGTAGGATATATGACCCTGCTGTGTGTTCCATAATGTGGTATGATATATGACCCTGCTGTGTGTCTGTTCCATAATGTGGTAGGATATATGACCCTGCTGTGTGTCTGTTCCATAATGTGGTAGGATATATGACCCTGCTGTGTGTCTGTTCCATAATGTGGTAGGATATATGACCCTGCTGTGTGTCTGTTCCATAATGTGGTAGGATATATGACCCTGCTGTGTGTCTGTTCCATAATGTGGTAGGATATATGACCCTGCTGTGTGTCTGTGTGTTCCATAATGTGGTAGGATATATGACCCTGCTGTGTGTTCCATAATGTGGTAGGATATATGACCCTGCTGTGTGTTCCATAATGTGGTAGGATATATGACCCTGCTGTGTGTCTGTGTGTTCCATAATGTGGTAGGATATATGACCCTGCTGTGTGTTCCATAATGTGGTAGGATATATGACCCTGCTGTCTGTTCCATAATGTGGTAGGATATATGACCCTGTTGTGTGTCTGTTCCATAATGTGGTAGGATATATGACCCTGCTGTGTGTATGTGTGTTCCATAATGTGGTAGGATATATGACCCTGCTGTGTGTTCCATAATGTGGTAGGATATATGACCCTGCTGTGTGTTCCATAATGTGGTAGGATATATGACCCTGCTGTGTGTCTGTTCCATAATGTGGTAGGATATATGACCCTGCTGTGTGTTAAATAATGTGGTAGGATATATGACCCTGCTGTCTGTTCCATAATGTGGTAGGATATATGACCCTGCTGTGTGTCTGTTCCATAATGTGGTAGGATATATGACCCTGCTGTGTGTATGTGTGTTCCATAATGTGGTAGGATATATGACCCTACTGTGTGTCTGTTCCATAATGTGGTAGGATATATGACCCTGCTGTGTGTCTGTGTGTTCCATAATGTGGTAGGATATATGACCCTGCTGTGTGTTCCATAATGTGGTAGGATATATGACCCTGCTGTGTATTCCATAATGTGGTAGGATATATGACCCTGCTGTGTGTCTGTTCCATAATGTGGTAGGATATATGACCCTGCTGTGTGTCTGTTCCATAATGTGGTAGGATATATGACCCTGCTGTGTGTCTGTTCCATAATGTGGTAGGATATATGACCTGTCTGTGTGTCTGTTCCATAATGTGGTAGGATATATGACCCTGCTGTGTGTCTGTTCCATAATGTGGTAGGATATATGACCCTGCTGTGTGTCTGTGTGTTCCATAATGTGGTAGGATATATGACCCTGCTGTGTGTTCCATAATGTGGTAGGATATATGACCCTACTGTGTGTGTGTCTGTTCCATAATGTGGTAGGATACATGACCCTGCTGTGTGTCTGTTCCATAATGTGGTAGGATATATGACCCTGCTGTGTGTCTGTGTGTTCCATAATGTGGTAGGATATATGACCCTGCTGTGTGTCTGTTCCATAATGTGGTAGGATATATGACCCTGCTGTGTGTTCCATAATGTGGTATGATATATGACCCTGCTGTGTGTCTGTTCCATAATGTGGTAGGATATATGACCCTGCTGTGTGTCTGTTCCATAATGTGGTAGGATATATGACCCTGCTGTGTGTCTGTTCCATAATGTGGTAGGATATATGACCCTGCTGTGTGTCTGTTCCATAATGTGGTAGGATATATGACCCTGCTGTGTGTCTGTTCCATAATGTGGTAGGATATATGACCCTGCTGTGTGTCTGTGTGTTCCATAATGTGGTAGGATATATGACCCTGCTGTGTGTTCCATAATGTGGTAGGATATATGACCCTGCTGTGTGTTCCATAATGTGGTAGGATATATGACCCTGCTGTGTGTCTGTGTGTTCCATAATGTGGTAGGATATATGACCCTGCTGTGTGTTCCATAATGTGGTAGGATATATGACCCTGCTGTCTGTTCCATAATGTGGTAGGATATATGACCCTGTTGTGTGTCTGTTCCATAATGTGGTAGGATATATGACCCTGCTGTGTGTATGTGTGTTCCATAATGTGGTAGGATATATGACCCTACTGTGTGTCTGTTCCATAATGTGGTAGGATATATGACCCTGCTGTGTGTCTGTGTGTTCCATAATGTGGTAGGATATATGACCCTGCTGTGTGTTCCATAATGTGGTAGGATATATGACCCTGCTGTGTGTCAGTTCCATAATGTGGTAGGATATATGACCCTGCTGTGTGTCTGTTCCATAATGTGGTAGGATATATGACCCTGCTGTGTATCTGTTCCATAATGTGGTAGGATATATGACCTGTCTGTGTGTCTGTTCCATAATGTGGTAGGATATATGACCCTGCTGTGTGTCTGTTCCATAATGTGGTAGGATATATGACCCTGCTGTGTGTCTGTGTGTTCCATAATGTGGTAGGATATATGACCCTGCTGTGTGTTCCATAATGTGGTATGATATATGACCCTACTGTGTGTGTGTCTGTTCCATAATGTGGTAGGATACATGACCCTGCTGTGTGTCTGTTCCATAATGTGGTAGGATATATGACCCTGCTGTGTGTCTGTGTGTTCCATAATGTGGTAGGATATATGACCCTGCTGTGTGTCTGTTCCATAATGTGGTAGGATATATGACCCTGCTGTGTGTTCCATAATGTGGTAGCATATATGACCCTGCTGTGTGTCTGTTCCATAATGTGGTAGGATATATGACCCTGCTGTGTGTCTGTTCCATAATGTGGTAGGATATATGACCCTGCTGTGTGTCTGTTCCATAATGTGGTAGGATATATGACCCTGCTGTGTGTCTGTTCCATAATGTGGTAGGATATATGACCCTGCTGTGTGTCTGTTCCATAATGTGGTAGGATATATGACCCTCCTGTGTGTCTGTGTGTTCCATAATGTGGTAGGATATATGACCCTGCTGTGTGTTCCATAATGTGGTAGGATATATGACCCTGCTGTGTGTTCCATAATGTGGTATGATATATGACCCTGCTGTGTGTCTGTTCCATAATGTGGTAGGATATATGACCCTGCTGTCTGTTCCATAATGTGGTATGATATATGACCCTGCTGTGTGTTCCATAATGTGGTAGGATATATGACCCTGCTGTGTGTCTGTGTGTTCCATAATGTGGTATGATATATGACCCTGCTGTGTGTTCCATAATGTGGTAGGATATATGACCCTGCTGTCTGTTCCATAATGTGGTATGATATATGACCCTGCTGTGTGTTCCATAATGTGGTATGATATATGACCCTGCTGTGTGTTCCATAATGTGGTAGGATATTTGACCCTGCTGTGTGTCTGTTCCATAATGTGGTATGATATATGACCCTGCTGTGTGTTCCATAATGTGGTAGGATATATGACCTGTCAGTCTGTTCCATAATGTGGTAGGATATATGATCCTGCTGTGTGTCTGTTCCATAATGTGGTAGGATATATGACCCTGCTGTGTGTCTGTTCCATAATGTGGTAGGATATATGACCCTGCTGTGTGTCTGTTCCATAATGTGGTAGGATATATGACCCTGCTGTGTGTCTGTTCCATAATGTGGTAGGATATATGACCCTGCTGTGTGTCTGTTCCATAATGTGGTAGGATATATGACCCTGCTGTGTGTCTGTTCCATAATGTGGTAGGATATATGACCCTGCTGTGTGTCTGTTCCATAATGTGGGAGGATATATGACCCTGCTGTGTGTCTGTTCCATAATGTGGTAGGATATATGACCCTGCTGTGTGTCTGTTCCATAATGTGGTAGGATATATGACCCTGCTGTGTGTCTGTGTGTTCCATAATGTGGTAGGATATATGACCCTGCTGTGTGTTCCATAATGTGGTATGATATATGACCCTACTGTGTGTGTGTCTGTTCCATAATGTGGTAGGATACATGACCCTGCTGTGTGTCTGTTCCATAATGTGGTAGGATATATGACCCTGCTGTGTGTCTGTGTGTTCCATAATGTGGTAGGATATATGACCCTGCTGTGTGTCTGTTCCATAATGTGGTAGGATATATGACCCTGCTGTGTGTTCCATAATGTGGTAGCATATATGACCCTGCTGTGTGTCTGTTCCATAATGTGGTAGGATATATGACCCTGCTGTGTGTCTGTTCCATAATGTGGTAGGATATATGACCCTGCTGTGTGTCTGTTCCATAATGTGGTAGGATATATGACCCTGCTGTGTGTCTGTTCCATAATGTGGTAGGATATATGACCCTGCTGTGTGTCTGTTCCATAATGTGGTAGGATATATGACCCTCCTGTGTGTCTGTGTGTTCCATAATGTGGTAGGATATATGACCCTGCTGTGTGTTCCATAATGTGGTAGGATATATGACCCTGCTGTGTGTTCCATAATGTGGTATGATATATGACCCTGCTGTGTGTCTGTTCCATAATGTGGTAGGATATATGACCCTGCTGTCTGTTCCATAATGTGGTATGATATATGACCCTGCTGTGTGTTCCATAATGTGGTAGGATATATGACCCTGCTGTGTGTCTGTGTGTTCCATAATGTGGTATGATATATGACCCTGCTGTGTGTTCCATAATGTGGTAGGATATATGACCCTGCTGTCTGTTCCATAATGTGGTATGATATATGACCCTGCTGTGTGTTCCATAATGTGGTATGATATATGACCCTGCTGTGTGTTCCATAATGTGGTAGGATATTTGACCCTGCTGTGTGTCTGTTCCATAATGTGGTATGATATATGACCCTGCTGTGTGTTCCATAATGTGGTAGGATATATGACCTGTCAGTCTGTTCCATAATGTGGTAGGATATATGATCCTGCTGTGTGTCTGTTCCATAATGTGGTAGGATATATGACCCTGCTGTGTGTCTGTTCCATAATGTGGTAGGATATATGACCCTGCTGTGTGTCTGTTCCATAATGTGGTAGGATATATGACCCTGCTGTGTGTCTGTTCCATAATGTGGTAGGATATATGACCCTGCTGTGTGTCTGTTCCATAATGTGGTAGGATATATGACCCTGCTGTGTGTCTGTTCCATAATGTGGTAGGATATATGACCCTGCTGTGTGTCTGTTCCATAATGTGGGAGGATATATGACCCTGCTGTGTGTCTGTTCCATAATGTGGTACGATATATGACCCTGCTGTGTGTCTGTTCCATAATGTGGTATGATATATGACCCTGCTGTGTGTTCCATAATGTGGTATGATATATGACCCTGCTGTGTGTCTGTTCCATAATATGGTAGGATATATGACCCTGCTGTGTGTCTGTTCCATAATGTGGTAGGATATATGACCCTGCTGTGTGTCTGTTCCATAATGTGGTAGGATATATGAACTGTCTGTGTGTCTGTTCCATAATGTGGTAGGATATATGACCCTGCTGTGTGTCTGTTCCATAATGTGGTAGGATATATGACCCTGCTGTGTGTCTGTTCCATAATGTGGTAGGATATATGACCCTGCTGTGTGTCTGTTCCATAATGTGGTAGGATATATGACCCTGCTGTGTGTCTGTTCCATAATGTGGTAGGATATATGACCCTGCTGTCTGTTCCATAATGTGGTAGGATATATGACCCTGCTGTCTGTTCCATAATGTGGTAGGATATATGACCCTGCTGTGTGACTGTTCAATAATGTGGTAGGATATATGACCTGTCTGTGTCTCTGATCCATAATGTGGTAGGATATATGACCCTGCTGTGTGTCTGTTCCATAATGTGGTAGGATATATGAACTGTCTGTGTGTCTGTTCCATAATGTGGTAGGATATATGATCCTGCTGTGTGTCTGTTCCATAATGTGGTAGGATATATGACCCTGCTGTGTGTCAGTTCCATAATGTGGTAGGATATATGACCCTGCTGTGTGTATGTGTGTTCCATAATGTGGTAGGATATATGACCCTACTGTGTGTCTGTTCCATAATGTGGTAGGATATATGACCCTGCTGTGTGTCTGTGTGTTCCATAATGTGGTAGGATATATGACCCTGCTGTGTGTTCCATAATGTGGTAGGATATATGACCCTGCTGTGTGTTCCATAATGTGGTAGGATATATGACCCTGCTGTGTGTCTGTGTGTTCCATAATGTGGTAGGATATATGACCCTGCTGTGTGTCTGTTCCATAATGTGGTAGGATATATGACCCTGCTGTGTGTCTGTTCCATAATGTGGTAGGATATATGACCCTGCTGTGTGTATGTGTGTTCCATAATGTGGTAGGATATATGACCCTACTGTGTGTCTGTTCCATAATGTGGTAGGATATATGACCCTGCTGTGTGTCTGTGTGTTCCATAATGTGGTAGGATATATGACCCTGCTGTGTGTTCCATAATGTGGTAGGATATATGACCCTGCTGTGTGTTCCATAATGTGGTAGGATATATGACCCTGCTGTGTGTCTGTTCCATAATGTGGTAGGATATATGACCCTGCTGTGTGTTAAATAATGTGGTAGGATATATGACCCTGCTGTCTGTTCCATAATGTGGTAGGATATATGACCCTGCTGTGTGTCTGTTCCATAATGTGGTAGGATATATGACCCTGCTGTGTGTATGTGTGTTCCATAATGTGGTAGGATATATGACCCTACTGTGTGTCTGTTCCATAATGTGGTAGGATATATGACCCTGCTGTGTGTCTGTGTGTTCCATAATGTGGTAGGATATATGACCCTGCTGTGTGTTCCATAATGTGGTAAGATATATGACCCTGCTGTGTATTCCATAATGTGGTAGGATATATGACCCTGCTGTGTGTCTGTTCCATAATGTGGTAGGATATATGACCCTGCTGTGTGTCTGTTCCATAATGTGGTAGGATATATGACCCTGCTGTGTGTCTGTTCCATAATGTGGTAGGATATATGACCTGTCTGTGTGTCTGTTCCATAATGTGGTAGGATATATGACCCTGCTGTGTGTCTGTTCCATAATGTGGTAGGATATATGACCCTGCTGTGTGTCTGTGTGTTCCATAATGTGGTAGGATATATGACCCTGCTGTGTGTTCCATAATGTGGTAGGATATATGACCCTACTGTGTGTGTGTCTGTTCCATAATGTGGTAGGATACATGACCCTGCTGTGTGTCTGTTCCATAATGTGGTAGGATATATGACCCTGCTGTGTGTCTGTGTGTTCCATAATGTGGTAGGATATATGACCCTGCTGTGTGTCTGTTCCATAATGTGGTAGGATATATGACCCTGCTGTGTGTTCCATAATGTGGTATGATATATGACCCTGCTGTGTGTCTGTTCCATAATGTGGTAGGATATATGACCCTGCTGTGTGTCTGTTCCATAATGTGGTAGGATATATGACCCTGCTGTGTGTCTGTTCCATAATGTGGTAGGATATATGACCCTGCTGTGTGTCTGTTCCATAATGTGGTAGGATATATGACCCTGCTGTGTGTCTGTTCCATAATGTGGTAGGATATATGACCCTGCTGTGTGTCTGTGTGTTCCATAATGTGGTAGGATATATGACCCTGCTGTGTGTTCCATAATGTGGTAGGATATATGACCCTGCTGTGTGTTCCATAATGTGGTAGGATATATGACCCTGCTGTGTGTCTGTGTGTTCCATAATGTGGTAGGATATATGACCCTGCTGTGTGTTCCATAATGTGGTAGGATATATGACCCTGCTGTCTGTTCCATAATGTGGTAGGATATATGACCCTGTTGTGTGTCTGTTCCATAATGTGGTAGGATATATGACCCTGCTGTGTGTATGTGTGTTCCATAATGTGGTAGGATATATGACCCTACTGTGTGTCTGTTCCATAATGTGGTAGGATATATGACCCTGCTGTGTGTCTGTGTGTTCCATAATGTGGTAGGATATATGACCCTGCTGTGTGTTCCATAATGTGGTAGGATATATGACCCTGCTGTGTGTCTGTTCCATAATGTGGTAGGATATATGACCCTGCTGTGTGTCTGTTCCATAATGTGGTAGGATATATGACCCTGCTGTGTATCTGTTCCATAATGTGGTAGGATATATGACCTGTCTGTGTGTCTGTTCCATAATGTGGTAGGATATATGACCCTGCTGTGTGTCTGTTCCATAATGTGGTAGGATATATGACCCTGCTGTGTGTCTGTGTGTTCCATAATGTGGTAGGATATATGACCCTGCTGTGTGTTCCATAATGTGGTATGATATATGACCCTACTGTGTGTGTGTCTGTTCCATAATGTGGTAGGATACATGACCCTGCTGTGTGTCTGTTCCATAATGTGGTAGGATATATGACCCTGCTGTGTGTCTGTGTGTTCCATAATGTGGTAGGATATATGACCCTGCTGTGTGTCTGTTCCATAATGTGGTAGGATATATGACCCTGCTGTGTGTTCCATAATGTGGTAGCATATATGACCCTGCTGTGTGTCTGTTCCATAATGTGGTAGGATATATGACCCTGCTGTGTGTCTGTTCCATAATGTGGTAGGATATATGACCCTGCTGTGTGTCTGTTCCATAATGTGGTAGGATATATGACCCTGCTGTGTGTCTGTTCCATAATGTGGTAGGATATATGACCCTGCTGTGTGTCTGTTCCATAATGTGGTAGGATATATGACCCTCCTGTGTGTCTGTGTGTTCCATAATGTGGTAGGATATATGACCCTGCTGTGTGTTCCATAATGTGGTAGGATATATGACCCTGCTGTGTGTTCCATAATGTGGTATGATATATGACCCTGCTGTGTGTCTGTTCCATAATGTGGTAGGATATATGACCCTGCTGTCTGTTCCATAATGTGGTATGATATATGACCCTGCTGTGTGTTCCATAATGTGGTAGGATATATGACCCTGCTGTGTGTCTGTGTGTTCCATAATGTGGTATGATATATGACCCTGCTGTGTGTTCCATAATGTGGTAGGATATATGACCCTGCTGTCTGTTCCATAATGTGGTATGATATATGACCCTGCTGTGTGTTCCATAATGTGGTATGATATATGACCCTGCTGTGTGTTCCATAATGTGGTAGGATATTTGACCCTGCTGTGTGTCTGTTCCATAATGTGGTATGATATATGACCCTGCTGTGTGTTCCATAATGTGGTATGATATATGACCCTGCTGTGTGTTCCATAATGTGGTAGGATATATGACCTGTCAGTCTGTTCCATAATGTGGTAGGATATATGATCCTGCTGTGTGTCTGTTCCATAATGTGGTAGGATATATGACCCTGCTGTGTGTCTGTTCCATAATGTGGTAGGATATATGACCCTGCTGTGTGTCTGTTCCATAATGTGGTAGGATATATGACCCTGCTGTGTGTCTGTTCCATAATGTGGTAGGATATATGACCCTGCTGTGTGTCTGTTCCATAATGTGGTAGGATATATGACCCTGCTGTGTGTCTGTTCCATAATGTGGTAGGATATATGACCCTGCTGTGTGTCTGTTCCATAATGTGGGAGGATATATGACCCTGCTGTGTGTCTGTTCCATAATGTGGTAGGATATATGACCCTGCTGTGTGTCTGTTCCATAATGTGGTACGATATATGACCCTGCTGTGTGTCTGTTCCATAATGTGGTACGATATATGACCCTGCTGTGTGTCTGTTCCATAATGTGGTATGATATATGACCCTGCTGTGTGTTCCATAATGTGGTATGATATATGACCCTGCTGTGTGTCTGTTCCATAATATGGTAGGATATATGACCCTGCTGTGTGTCTGTTCCATAATGTGGTAGGATATATGACCCTGCTGTGTGTCTGTTCCATAATGTGGTAGGATATATGAACTGTCTGTGTGTCTGTTCCATAATGTGGTAGGATATATGACCCTGCTGTGTGTCTGTTCCATAATGTGGTAGGATATATGACCCTGCTGTGTGTCTGTTCCATAATGTGGTAGGATATATGACCCTGCTGTGTGTCTGTTCCATAATGTGGTAGGATATATGACCCTGCTGTGTGTCTGTTCCATAATGTGGTAGGATATATGACCCTGCTGTCTGTTCCATAATGTGGTAGGATATATGACCCTGCTGTCTGTTCCATAATGTGGTAGGATATATGACCCTGCTGTGTGACTGTTCAATAATGTGGTAGGATATATGACCTGTCTGTGTCTCTGTTCCATAATGTGGTAGGATATATGACCTGTGTGTCTGTTCCATAATGTGGTATGATATATGACCCTGCTGTGTGTCTGTTCCATAATGTGGTAGGATATATGACCCTGCTGTGTGTCTGTTCCATAATGTGGTAGGATATATGACCCTGCTGTGTGTCTGTTCCATAATGTGGTAGGATATATGACCCTGCTGTGTGTCTGTTCCATAATGTGGTAGGATATATGACCCTGCTGTGTGTCTGTTCCATAATGTGGTAGGATATATGACCCTGCTGTGTGTCTGTTCCATAATGTGGTAGGATATATGACCCTGCTGTGTGTCTGTTCCATAATGTGGTAGGATATATGACCTGTCTGTGTGTCTGTTCCATAATGTGGTAGGATATATGACCTGTGTGTCTGTTCCATAATGTGGTAGGATATATGACCCTGCTGTGTGTCTGTTCCATAATGTGGTATGATATATGACCCTGCTGTGTGTCTGTGTGTTCCATAATGTGGTAGGATATATGACCCTGCTGTGTGTCTGTTCCATGATGTGGTAGGATATATGACCCTGCTGTGTGTCTGTTCCATAATGTGGTAGGATATATGACCCTGCTGTGTGTCTGTTCCATAATGTGGGAGGATATATGACCCTGCTGTGTGTCTGTTCCATAATGTGGTAGGATATATGACCCTGCTGTGTGTCTGTTCCATAATGTGGTAGGATATATGACCCTGCTGTGTGTCTGTTCCATAATGTGGTAGGATATATGACCCTGCTGTGTGTCTGTTCCATAATGTGGTAGGATATATGACCCTGCTGTGTGTCTGTTCCATAATGTGGTAGGATATATGACCCTGCTGCGTGTTACATAATGTGGTAGGATATATGACCCTGCTGTGTGTCTGTTCCATAATGTGGTAGGATATATGACCCTGCTGTGTGTCTGTTCCATAATGTGGTAGGATATATGACCCTGCTGTGTGTCTGTTCCATAATGTGGTAGGATATATGACCCTGCTGTGTGTCTGTTCCATAATGTGGTAGGATATATGACCCTGCTGTGTGTCTGTTCCATAATGTGGTAGAATATATGACCCTGCTGTCTGTTCCATAATGTGGTAGGATATATGACCCTGCTGTGTGTCTGTTCCATAATGTGGTAGGATATATGACCCTGCTGTGTGTCTGTTCCATAATGTGGTAGGATATATGACCCTGCTGTGAGTTCCATAATGTGGTATGATATATGACCCTGCTGTGTGTCTGTTCCATAATGTGGTAGGATATATGACCCTGCTGTGTGTTCCATAATGTGGTATGATATATGACCCTGCTGTGTGTCTGTTACATAATGTGGTAGGATATATGACCCTGCTGTGTGTCTGTTCCATAATGTGGTAGGATATATGACCCTGCTGTGTGTCTGTTCCATAATGTGGTAGGATATACGAATTGTGTGTGACTGAGTGTGTGTATTGGATAATGTGGTGTGTATACTATGTGTGTATGATGTGTGTGTATTGGATAATGTGGTGTGTATACTATGTGTGTATGATGTGTGTGTATTGGATAATGTGATGTGTATGCTATGTGTGTATGATGTGTGTGTATTGGATAATGTGGTGTGTATACTATGTGTGTATGATGTGTGTGTATTGGATAATGTGGTGTGTATACTATGTGTGTATGATGTGTGTGTATTGGATAATGTGGTGTGTATACTATGTGTGTATGATGTGTGTGTATTGGATAATGTGATGTGTATACTATGTGTGTATGATGTGTGTGTCTGCAGGAACATGGAGTGGCTGCAGGGTGGCCACAGCTGTCAGTGAGTCATCGTCCATCCACAGTGATGCCCTGTTCGACCCGGGGCCTGGTACTCCTGATCTGGGTCTGGACCGGGACATATCTCTGGGCTCTACAGGTCCTGGTCTGGACCGGGACATCTCTCTGGGCTCTAAAGGTCCTGGTCGGGACATCTCTCTGGACTATAAAGGTCCTGGTCTGGGTCGGGACATCTCTCTGGGCTCTAAAGGTCCTGGTCGGGACATCTCTCTGGGCTCTAAAGGTCCTGGTCGGGACATCTCTCTGGGCTATAAAGGTCCTGGTCGGGACATCTCTCTGGACTCTACAGGTCCTGGTCTGGGTCGGGACATATCTCTGGGCTCTACAGGTCCTGGTCTGGACCGGGACATCTCTCTGGGCTCTAAAGGTCCTGGTCTGGGTCGGGACATCTCTCTGGGCTCTAAAGGTCCTGGTCTGGGTCGGGACATATCTCTGGGCTCTAAAGGTCCTGGTCTGGGTCGGGACATCTCTCTGGGCTCTAAAGGTCCTGGTCGGGACATCTCTCTGGGCTCTAAAGGTCCTGGTCTGGGTCGGGACATCTCTCTGGGCTATAAAGGTCCTGGTCTGGGTCGGAACATCTCTCTGGGCTCTAAAGGTCCTGGTCTGGGTCGGGACATCTCTCTGGGCTCTAAAGGTCCTGGTCGGGACATCTCTCTGGGCTCTAAAGGTCCTGGTCTGGGTCGGGACATCTCTCTGGGCTATAAAGGTCCTGGTCTGGGTCGGAACATCTCTCTGGGCTATAAAGGTCCTGGTCTGGACCGGGACATCTCTCTGGACTCTACAGGTCCTGGTCTGGGTCGGAACATCTCTCTGGGCTATAAAGGTCCTGGTCTGGACCGGGACATCTCTCTGGACTCTACAGGTCCTGGTCTGGGTCGGGACATAGACTCCCTACAGGAGCGGACACATAAAGTATGGACAGGATTTAGGAGCAGTGCTTGACTTGGACAGAAAAAAAGTTGGCAGAGGCATATATGTGTGTGTGTTTTAAATCAACAATATCGATGTTTGTCCAATCAGATGATTTCAGTGGAACAATGTGAACGGTTTTATTATGCTGAATACCGTTCTGACTACCGTGTTAGAGAGACATTAACAGTAAATAGCTCAACTATAAAACGTATTTCATTTGACACAGTGTTACTGGCGCTCGAGCCCGTCAGGAGTGTTGATATTTGGATCTGAACGTTTCTACGGCGACGCGCTCAGGGAAGGAACATGGCAAGCGCTGTCATGTATGAAGAATGAACACGTACAAGAGGCGTGGATACATAGTTTTAATGAAGAATAAACACCAACTTAGAGGCGTGGATACCTACTGCTCATTATTTAAAGGTCGTTGTATTTCTCGGTCTCATTGTAATGAAAAATAACAATTATTAAAATGCGTTCTTGGTGCGTGACAGTGCTTTCCACTTTAATTCCCTGAGCGCGTCGCCGTAGAAACCATCAGTATCACCTCACCTGTGAGCCCGGTTGCTCCCACTGGTTCCTCGTTACCGTAATTTATCAGGGAGCATCGACCAATCAACGCACCTGGGTGAACATGAGTTGGGCGTGTGCCAAACTCCCGAGGACGCGCGCAGTCAGAATCAACAGACGGATGAATAGACGGAACCTGTAGCTCACAGACAGATAGCCCAATTAACTCACGGGGAGCTCCAGGTAGACTATAGTTTGATAGGTATCTAGATGTAACATGTGTGTAGGTCATAGCCTACTAATCTTGAGTCCCTTGCCAAGTGAGAGGCGCGTTACTTTGCTCCCCCAAATTGACGGATTACCAAGATGCGCGTGCTGATAATGATGAGTTCCGTTATTATTCTCCTCCCGGTCTAACGACACCGTTCCTTTATTCTCCTGTCTGTGTTTGTAGCGTTACAGAATGCATCAGTACGCCAGCCAAGACAAGATTCCGGTAAGTAACTCCGCAAAAGGTTGACTTTCTGCTAACTGTTGATTCTGCTCCTGCGTTTGTTTGTTGTGACATGCCAAATCCTTTCCCAGTACATACGTTTGCAAAACTTATGTGAACTGAAAACATGTTTTTGTCAAAGAGTGTTTTATGTCGCCTGGCTGGTTATTACTGTAGAGATTGTCCTCCATTTATGCTGTCAAGGAGACCTCTCATCTAAAAGGTCTTGCTGAATTATTTAACCCGACATTACCAGACTTGATATTACCTCATCAGTGGGCTCCTACCCTGGTCCTGTATAGATACAGGGTGGTCTCCTACCCTGGTCCTGTATAGATACAGGGTGGTGTCCTACCCTGGTCCTGTATAGATACAGGGTGGTCTCCAACCCTGGTCCTGTATAGATACAGGGTGGTCATCAGTGGTCTCCAACCCTGGTCCTGTATAGATACAGGGTGGTCTCCAACCCTGGTCCTGTATAGATACAGGGTGGTCTCCTACCCTGGTCCTGTATAGATACAGGGTGGTCTCCAACCCTGGTCCTGTATAGATACAGGGTGGTCTCCTACCCTGGTCCTGTATAGATACAGGGTGGTCTCCAACCCTGGTCCTGTATAGATACAGGGTGGTCTCCAACCCTGGTCCTGTATAGATACAGGGTGGTCTCCAACCCTGGTCCTGTATAGATACAGGGTGGTCTCCAACCCTGGTCCTGTATAGATACAGGGTGGTCTCCAACCCTGGTCCTGTATAGATACAGGGTGGTCATCAGTGGTCTCCTACCCTGGTCCTGTATAGATACAGGGTGGTCATCAGTGGACTCCAACCCTGGTCCTGTATAGATACAGGGTGGTGTCCTACCCTGGTCCTGTATAGATACAGGGTGGTCATCAGTGGTCTCCACCCCTGGTCCTGTATAGATACAGGGTGGTCTCCAACCCTGGTCCTGTATAGATACAGGGTGGTCTCCTACCCTGGCCCTGTATAGATACAGGGTGGTCTCCTACCCTGGTCCTGTATAGATACAGGGTGGTCAATAGTGGTCTCCAACCCTGGTCCTGTATAGATACAGGGTGGTCTCCAACCCTTGTCCTGTATAGATACAGGGTGGTCATCAGTGGTTTCCAACCCTGGTCCTGTATAGATACAGGGTGGTCTCCTACCCTGGTCCTGTATAGATACAGGGTGGTCATCAGTGGTGTCCTACCCTGGTCCTGTATACAGTGAGGGAAAAAAGTATTTGATCCCCTGCTGATTTTGTTCGTTTGCCCACTGACAATGAAATGATCAGTCTGTAATTTTAATGGTAGGTTTATTTGAACAGTGAGAGACAGAATATCAACAAAAAAGTCCAGAAAAACGCATGTCAAAAATGTTATAAATTGATTTGCATTTTAATGAGGGAAATAAGTATTTGACCCCTCTGCAAAACATGACTTAGTACTTGGTGGCAAAACCCTTGTTGGCAATCACAGAGGTCAGATGTTTCTTGTAGTTGGCCACCAGGTTTGCACACATCTCAGGAGGGATTTTGTCCCACTCCTCTTTGCAGATCTTCTTCAAGTCATTAAGGTTTCGAGGCTGACGTTTGGCAACTCGAACCTTCAGCTCCCTCCACAGATTTTCTATGGGATTAAGGTCTGGAGACTGGCTAGGCCACTCCAGGACCTTAATGTGCTTTTTCTTGAGCCACTCCTTTGTTGCCTTGGCCGTGTGTTTTGGGTCATTGTCATGCTGGAATACCCATCCACGACCCATTTTCAATACCCTGGCTGAGGGAAGGAGGTTTTCACCCAAGATTTGACGGTACATGGCCCCGTCCATCGTCCCTTTGATGCTGTGAAGTTGTCCTGTCCCCTTAGCAGAAAAACACCCCCAAAGCATAATGTTTCCACCTCCATGTTTGACGGTGGGGATGGTTTCTTGGGGTCATAGGCAGCATTCCTCCTCCTCCAAACACGGCAAGTTGATTTGATGCCAAAGAACTCCATTTTGGTCTCATCTGACCACAACACGTTCACCCAGTTATCCTCTGAATCATTCAGATGTTCATTGGCAAACTTCAGACGGGCATGTATATGTGCTTTCTTGAGCAGGGGGACCTTGCGGGCGCTGCAGGATTTCAGTCCTTCACGGCGTAGTGTGTTACCAATTGTTTTCTTGGTGACTATGGTCCCAGCTGCCTTGAGATCATTGACAAGATCCTCCTGTGTAGTTCTGGGCTGATTCCTCACCATTCTCATGATCATTGCAACTCCACGAGGTGAGATCTTACATGGAGCCCCAGGCCAAGGGAGTTTGACAGTTCTTTTGTGTTTCTTCCAATTGCAAATAATCGCACCAACTGTTGTCACCTACTCACCAAACTGCTTGGCAATGGTCTTGTAGCCCATTCCAGCCTTGTGTAGATCTACAATCTTGTCCCTGACATCCTTGGAGAGCTCTTTGGTCTTGGCCATGGTGGAGAGTTTGGAATCTGATTGATTGATTGCTTCTGTGGACAGGTATCTTTTATACAGGTAAGAAACTGAGATTAGGAGCACTCCCTTTAAGAGTGTGCTCCTAATCTCAGCTCGTTACCTGTATGAAAGACACCTGGGAGCCAGAAATCTTTCTGATTGAGAGGGGGTCAAATACTTATTTCCCTCATTAAAATGCAAATCAATTTATAACATTTTTGACATGCGTTTTTCTGGATATTTTTGTTGTTATTCTGTCTCTCACTGTTCAAATAAACCTACCATTAAAATTATAGACTGATCATTTCTTTGTCAGTGGGCAAACGTACAAAATCAGCAGGGGATCAAATACTTTTTTCCCTCACTGTAGATACAGGGTGGTCATCAGTGGTCTCCTACCGTGGTCCTGTATAGATACAGGGTGGTCATCAGTGGTCTCCAACCCTGGTCCTGTATAGATACAGGGTGGTCTCCAACCCTGGTCCTGTATAGATACAGGGTGGGCTCCTACCCTGGTCCTGTATAGATACAAGGTGGTCTCCAACCCTGGTCCTGTATAGATACAGGGTGGTCTCCTACCCTGGTCCTGTATAGATACAGGGTGGTCTCCTACCCTGGTCCTGTATAGATACAGGGTGGTCTCCAACCCTGGTCCTGTATAGATACAGGGTGGTCTCCAACCCTGGTCCTGTATAGATACAGGGTGGCCGCCTACCCTGGTCCTGTATAGATACAGGGTGGTCGCCTACCCTGGTCCTGTATAGATACAGGGTGGGCTCCTTCCATGGTCCTGTATAGATACAGGGTGGGCTCCTACCCTGGTCCTGTATAGATACAGGGTGGTGATCAGTGGTTTCCAACCCTGGTCCTGTATAGATACAGGGTGGTCTCCTACCCTGGTCCTGTATAGATACAGGGTGGTCTCCAACCCTGGTCCTGTATAGATACAGGGTGGTCACAAGTGGTCTCCAACCCTGGTCCTGTATAGATACAGGGTGGTCGCCTACCCTGGTCCTGTATAGATACAGGGTGGTCTCCTACCATGGTCCTGTATAGATACAGGGTGGGCTCCTACCCTGGTCCTGTACAGATACAGGGTGATCATCAGTGGTCTCCTACCCTGGTCCTGTATAGATACAGGGTGGTCTCCTACCATGGTCCTGATAGATACAGGGTGGTGTCCTACCCTGGTCCTGTACAGATACAGGGTGATCATCAGTGGTCTCCAACCCTGGTCCTGTATAGATGCAGGATGATCATCAGTGGTCTCCAACCCTGGTCCTGTATAGATACAGGGTGATCATCAGTGGTCTCCAACCCTGGTCCTGTATAGATAGAGGGTGGTCTCCAACCCTGGTCCTGTATAGATACAGGGTGGTGTCCTACCCTGGTCCTGTATAGATACAGGGTGGTCTCCAACCCTGGTCCTGTATAGATACAGGGTGGTCTCCAACCCTGGTCCTGTATAGATACAGGATGGTCTCCTACCCTGGTCCTGTATAGATACAGGGTGGTCTCCAACCCTGGTCCTGTATAGATACAGGGTGGTGTCCTTCCCTGGTCCTGTATAGATACAGGGTGGTCATCAGTGGTCTCCAACCCTGGTCCTGATAGATACAGGGTGGTCTCCTGCCCTGGTCCTGTATAGATACAGGGTGGTCATCAGTGGTCTCCAACCCTGGTCCTGATAGATACAGGGTGGTCTCCTGCCCTGGTCCTGTATAGATACAGGGTGGTCTCCTACCCTGGTCCTGTATAGATACAGGGTTGTGTCCTACCCTGGTCCTGTATAGATACAGGGTGGTCATCAGTGGTCTCCACCCCTGGTCCTGTATAGATACAGGGTGGTGTCCTGTATAGATACAGGGTGGTCTCCTACCCTGGTCCTGTATAGATACAGGGTGGTGTCCTACCCTGGTCCTGTATAGATACAGGGTGGTCATCAGTGGTCTCCAACCCTGGTCCTGTATAGATACAGGGTGGTCATCAGTGGTCTCCAACCTTGGTCCTGTATAGATACAGGGTGGTCTCCTACCCTGGTCCTGTATAGATACAGGGTGGTCATCAGTGGTCTCCTACCCCTGGTCTGTATAGATACAGGGTGAGCATCAGTGGTCTCCAACCCTGGTCCTGTATAGATACAGGGTGGTCATCAGTGGTCTCCTACCCCTGGTCCTGTATAGATACAGGGTGGTGTCCTACCCTGGTCCTGTATAGATACAGGGTGGTCATCAGTGGTGTCCAACCCTGGTCCTGTATAGATACAGGGTGATCATCAGTGGTCTCCAACCCTGGTTCTGTATAGATTCAGGGTGGTCATCAGTGGTGTCCAACCCTGGTCCTGTATAGATACAGGGTGATCATCAGTGGTCTCCAACCCTGGTTCTGTATAGATACAGGGTGGTCATCAGTGGTCTCCAACCCTGGTCCTGAATAGATACAGGGTGGTCTCCTACCCTGGTCCTGTATAGATACAGGGTGGTTTCCAACCCTGGTCCTGTATAGATACAGGGTGGTCATCAGTGGTCTCCTACCATGGTCCTGTATAGATACAGGGTGGGCACCTACCCTGGTCCTGTATAGATACAGGGTGATCATCAGTGGTCTCCAACCCTGGTCATGTATAGATGCAGGGTGATCATCAGTGGTCTCCAACCCTGGTCCTGTATAGATGCAGGGTGATCATCAGTGGTCTCCAACCCTGGTCCTGTATAGATACAGGGTGATCATCAGTGGTCTCCAACCCTGGTCCTGTATAGATACAGGGTGGTCATCAGTGGTCTCCAACCCTGGTCCTGTATACATACAGGGTGGTCTCCAACCCTGGTCCTGTATAGATACAGGGTGGTCTCCTACCCTGGTCCTGTATAGATACAGGGTGGTCATCAGTGGTCTCCAACCCTGGTCCTGTGGAGATACAGGGTGGTCATCAGTGGTCTCCAACCCTGGTCCTGATAGATACAGGGTGGTCATCAGTGGTCTCCTACCCTGGTCCTGTATAGATACAGGATGGTCTCCTACCCTGGTCCTGTATAGATACAGGGTGGTCATCAGTGGTCTCCAACCCTGGTCCTGTATAGATACAGGGTGGTGTCCTACCCTGGTCCTGTATAGATACAGGGTGGTCTCCAACCCTGGTCCTGTATAGATACAGGGTGGTCATCATCAGTGGTCTCCAACCCTGGTCCTGTATAGATACAGGGTGGTCATCAGTGGTTTCCAACCCTGGTCCTGTATAGATACAGGGTGGTCTCCAACCCTGGTCCTGTATAGATACAGGGTGGTGTCCTACCCTGGTCCTGTATAGATACAGGGTGGTCATCAGTGGTCTCCAACCCTGGTCCTGATAGATACAGGGTGGTCTCCTGCCCTGGTCCTGTATAGATACAGGGTGGTCTCCTGCCCTGGTCCTGTATAGATACAGGGTGGTCTCCAACCCTGGTCCTGTATAGATACAGGGTGGTCATCAGTGGTCTCCTACCCTGGTCCTGTATAGATACAGGGTGGTTTCCAACCCTGGTCCTGTATAGATACAGGGTGGTCTCCAACACTGGTCCTGTATAGATACAGGGTGGTGGCCTACCCTGGTCCTGTATAGATACAGGATGGTCTCCAACCCTGGTCCTGATAGATACAGGGTGGTCTCCTGCCCTGGTCCTGTATAGATACAGGGTGGTCTCCTGCCCTGGTCCTGTATAGATACAGGGTGGTCTCCTACCCTGGTCCTGTATAGATACAGGGTGGTCTCCTACCCTGGTCCTGTATAGATACAGGGTGGTGTCCTACCCTGGTCCTGTATAGATACAGGGTGGTCATCAGTGGTCTCCAACCCTGGTCCTGTATAGATACAGGGTGGTCTCCTACCCTGGTCCTGTATAGATACAGGGTGGTCATCAGTGGTCTCCACCCCTGGTCCTGTATAGATACAGGATGGTCTCCTACCCTGGTCCTGTATAGATACAGGGTGGTCATCAGTGGTCTCCAACCCTGGTCCTGTATAGATACAGGGTGGTGTCCTACCCTGGTCCTGTATAGATACAGGGTGGGCTCCTACCCTGGTCTTGTATAGATACAGGGTGGTCATCAGTGGTCTCCAACCCTGGTCCTGTATAGATACAGGGTGATCATCAGTGGTCTCCTACCCTGGTCCTGTATAGATACAGGGTGGGCTCCTACCCTGGTCCTGTATAGATACAGGGTGGTCTCCAACCCTGGTCCTGTATAGATACAGGGTGGTCTCCTACCCTGGTCCTGTATAGATACAGGGTGGTCATCAGTGGTCTCCAACCCTGGTCCTGTATAGATACAGGGTGGTCATCAGTGGTCTCCAACCCTGGTCCTGAATAGATACAGGGTGGTCTCCTACCCTGGTCCTGTATAGATACAGGGTGGTTTCCAACCCTGGTCCTGTATAGATACAGGGTGGTCATCAGTGGTCTCAAACCCTGGTCCTGTATAGATACAGGGTGGGCACCTACCCTGGTCCTGTATAGATACAGGGTGATCATCAGTGGTCTCCAACCCTGGTCATGTATAGATGCAGGGTGATCATCAGTGGTCTCCAACCCTGGTCCTGTATAGATACAGGGTGGTCATCAGTGGTCTCCTACCATGGTCCTGTATAGATACAGGGTGGGCACCTACCCTGGTCCTGTATAGATACAGGGTGATCATCAGTGGTCTCCAACCCTGGTCATGTATAGATGCAGGGTGATCATCAGTGGTCTCCAACCCTGGTCCTGTATAGATGCAGGGTGATCATCAGTGGTCTCCAACCCTGGTCCTGTATAGATACAGGGTGATCATCAGTGGTCTCCAACCCTGGTCCTGTATAGATACAGGGTGGTCATCAGTGGTCTCCAACCCTGGTCCTGTATACATACAGGGTGGTCTCCAACCCTGGTCCTGTATAGATACAGGGTGGTGTCCTACCCTGGTCCTGTATAGATACAGGGTGGTCATCAGTGGTCTCCAACCCTGGTCCTGTGGAGATACAGGGTGGTCATCAGTGGTCTCCAACCCTGGTCCTGATAGATACAGGGTGGTCATCAGTGGTCTCCTACCCTGGTCCTGTATAGATACAGGATGGTCTCCTACCCTGGTCCTGTATAGATACAGGGTGGTCATCAGTGGTCTCCAACCCTGGTCCTGTATAGATACAGGGTGGTGTCCTACCCTGGTCCTGTATAGATACAGGGTGGTCTCCAACCCTGGTCCTGTATAGATACAGGGTGGTCATCAGTGGTCTCCAACCCTGGTCCTGTATAGATACAGGGTGGTCATCAGTGGTTTCCAACCCTGGTCCTGTATAGATACAGGGTGGTCTCCAACCCTGGTCCTGTATAGATACAGGGTGGTGTCCTACCCTGGTCCTGTATAGATACAGGGTGGTCATCAGTGGTCTCCAACCCTGGTCCTGATAGATACAGGGTGGTCTCCTGCCCTGGTCCTGTATAGATACAGGGTGGTCTCCTGCCCTGGTCCTGTATAGATACAGGGTGGTCTCCAACCCTGGTCCTGTATAGATACAGGGTGGTCATCAGTGGTCTCCTACCCTGGTCATGTATAGATACAGGGTGGTCTCCAACCCTGGTCCTGTATAGATACAGGATGGTCTCCAACACTGGTCCTGTATAGATACAGGGTGGTGTCCTACCCTGGTCCTGTATAGATACAGGATGGTCTCCAACCCTGGTCCTGATAGATACAGGGTGGTCTCCTGCCCTGGTCCTGTATAGATACAGGGTGGTCTCCTGCCCTGGTCCTGTATAGATACAGGGTGGTTTCCTACCCTGGTCCTGTATAGATACAGGGTGGTCTCCTACCCTGGTCCTGTATAGATACAGGGTGGTGTCCTACCCTGGTCCTGTATAGATACAGGGTGGTCATCAGTGGTCTCCAACCCTGGTCCTGTATAGATACAGGATGGTCTCCTACCCTGGTCCTGTATAGATACAGGGTGGTCATCAGTGGTCTCCAACCCTGGTCCTGTATAGATACAGGGTGGTGTCCTACCCTGGTCCTGTATAGATACAGGGTGGGCTCCTACCCTGGTCCTGTATAGATACAGGGTGGTCATCAGTGGTCTCCAACCCTGGTCCTGTATAGATATAGGGTGATCATCAGTGGTCTTCTACCCTGGTCCTGTATAGATACAGGGTGGGCTCCTACCCTGGTCCTGTATAGATACAGGGTGGTCTCCAACCCTGGTCCTGTATAGATACAGGGTGGTCTCCTACCCTGGTCCTGTATAGATACAGGGTGGTCATCAGTGGTCTCCAACCCTGGTCCTGTATAGATACAGGGTGGTCTCCAACCCTGGTCCTGTATAGATACAGGGTGGTCATCAGTGGTCTCCAACCCTGGTCCTGTATAGATACAGGGTGGTCATCAGTGGTCTCCAACCCTGGTCCTGTATAGATACAGGGTGGTCATCAGTGGTCTCCAACCCTGGTCCTGTATAGAAACAGGGTGGTCATCAGTGGTCTCCAACCCTGGTCCTGTATAGACACAGGATGGTCTCCTACCCTGGTCCTGTATAGATACAGGGTGGTGTCCAACCCTGGTCCTGTATAGATACAGGGTGGTGTCCTACCCTGGTCCTGTATAGATACAGGGTGGTCATCAGTGGTTTCCAACCCTGGTCCTGTATAGATACAGGGTGGTCTCCAACCCTGGTCCTGTATAGATACAGGGTGGTCATCAGTGGTCTCCAACCCTGGTCCTGTATAGATACAGGATGGTCTCCTACCCTGGTCCTGTATAGATACAGGGTGGTCATCAGTGGTCTCCAACCCTGGTCCTGTATAGATACAGGGTGGTGTCCTACCCTGGTCCTGTATAGATACAGGGTGGGCTCCTACCCTGGTCCTGTATAGATACAGGGTGGTCATCAGTGGTCTCCAACCCTGGTCCTGTATAGATATAGGGTGATCATCAGTGGTCTTCTACCCTGGTCCTGTATAGATACAGGGTGGGCTCCTACCCTGGTCCTGTATAGATACAGGGTGGTCTCCAACCCTGGTCCTGTATAGATACAGGGTGGTCTCCTACCCTGGTCCTGTATAGATACAGGGTGGTCATCAGTGGTCTCCAACCCTGGTCCTGTATAGATACAGGGTGGTCTCCAACCCTGGTCCTGTATAGATACAGGGTGGTCATCAGTGGTCTCCAACCCTGGTCCTGTATAGATACAGGGTGGTCATCAGTGGTCTCCAACCCTGGTCCTGTATAGATACAGGGTGGTCATCAGTGGTCTCCAACCCTGGTCCTGTATAGAAACAGGGTGGTCATCAGTGGTCTCCAACCCTGGTCCTGTATAGATACAGGGTGGTCTCCAACCCTGGTCCTGTATAGATACAGGGTGGTCATCAGTGGTCTCCAACCCTGGTCCTGATAGATACAGGGTGGTCTCCTGCCCTGGTCCTGTATAGATACAGGGTGGTCTCCAACCCTGGTCCTGTATAGATACAGGGTGGTCTCCTGCCCTGGTCCTGTATAGATACAGGGTGGTCTCCAACCCTGGTCCTGTATAGATACAGGGTGGTCATCAGTGGTCTCCAACCCTGGTCCTGTATAGATACAGGATGGTCTCCAACCCTGGTCCTGATAGATACAGGGTGGTCTCCTGCCCTGGTCCTGTATAGATACAGGGTGGTCTCCAACCCTGGTCCTGTATAGATACAGGGTGGTCTCCAACCCTTGTCCTGTATAGATACAGGGTGGTGTCCTACCCTGGTCCTGTATAGATACAGGGTGGTCATCAGTGGTCTCCAACCCTGGTCCTGTATAGATACAGGGTGGTCTCCTACCCTGGTCCTGTATAGATACAGGGTGGTCATCAGTGGTCTCCACCCCTGGTCCTGTATAGATACAGGATGGTCTCCTACCCTGGTCCTGTATAGATACAGGGTGGTCATCAGTGGTCTCCAACCCTGGTCCTGTATAGATACAGGGTGGTGTCCTACCCTGGTCCTGTATAGATACAGGGTGGTCTCCAACCCTGGTCCTGTATAGATACAGGGTGATCATCAGTGGTCTCCAACCCTGGTCCTGTATAGATACAGGGTGGGCTCCTACCCTGGTCCTGTATAGATACAGGGTGGTCATCAGTGGTCTCCAACCCTGGTCCTGTATAGATACAGGGTGATCATCAGTGGTCTCCTACCCTGGTCCTGTATAGATACAGGGTGGGCTCCTACCCTGGTCCTGTATAGATACAGGGTGGTCTCCAAACCTGGTCCTGTATAGATACAGGGTGGTCTCCTACCCTGGTCCTGTATAGATACAGGGTGGTCATCAGTGGTCTCCAACCCTGGTCCTGTATAGATACAGGGTGGTCATCAGTGGTCTCCAACCCTGGTCCTGAATAGATACAGGGTGGTCTCCTACCCTGGTCCTGTATAGATACAGGGTGTTTTCCAACCCTGGTCCTGTATAGATACAGGGTGGTCATCAGTGGTCTCCAACCCTGGTCCTGTATAGATACAGGGTGGGCACCTACCCTGGTCCTGTATAGATACAGGGTGATCATCAGTGGTCTCCAACCCTGGTCATGTATAGATGCAGGGTGATCATCAGTGGTCTCCAACCCTGGTCCTGTATAGATACAGGGTGGTCATCAGTGGTCTCCTACCATGGTCCTGTATAGATACAGGGTGGGCACCTACCCTGGTCCTGTATAGATACAGGGTGATCATCAGTGGTCTCCAACCCTGGTCATGTATAGATGCAGGGTGATCATCAGTGGTCTCCAACCCTGGTCCTGTATAGATGCAGGGTGATCATCAGTGGTCTCCAACCCTGGTCCTGTATAGATACAGGGTGATCATCAGTGGTCTCCAACCCTGGTCCTGTATAGATACAGGGTGGTCATCAGTGGTCTCCAACCCTGGTCCTGTATACATACAGGGTGGTCTCCAACCCTGGTCCTGTATAGATACAGGGTGGTGTCCTACCCTGGTCCTGTATAGATACAGGGTGGTCATCAGTGGTCTCCAACCCTGGTCCTGTGGAGATACAGGGTGGTCATCAGTGGTCTCCAACCCTGGTCCTGATAGATACAGGGTGGTCATCAGTGGTCTCCTACCCTGGTCCTGTATAGATACAGGATGGTCTCCTACCCTGGTCCTGTATAGATACAGGGTGGTCATCAGTGGTCTCCAACCCTGGTCCTGTATAGATACAGGGTGGTGTCCTACCCTGGTCCTGTATAGATACAGGGTGGTCTCCAACCCTGGTCCTGTATAGATACAGGGTGGTCATCAGTGGTCTCCAACCCTGGTCCTGTATAGATACAGGGTGGTCATCAGTGGTTTCCAACCCTGGTCCTGTATAGATACAGGGTGGTCTCCAACCCTGGTCCTGTATAGATACAGGGTGGTGTCCTACCCTGGTCCTGTATAGATACAGGGTGGTCATCAGTGGTCTCCAACCCTGGTCCTGATAGATACAGGGTGGTCTCCTGCCCTGGTCCTGTATAGATACAGGGTGGTCTCCTGCCCTGGTCCTGTATAGATACAGGGTGGTCTCCAACCCTGGTCCTGTATAGATACAGGGTGGTCATCAGTGGTCTCCTACCCTGGTCCTGTATAGATACAGGGTGGTCTCCAACCCTGGTCCTGTATAGATACAGGGTGGTCTCCAACACTGGTCCTGTATAGATACAGGGTGGTGTCCTACCCTGGTCCTGTATAGATACAGGATGGTCTCCAACCCTGGTCCTGATAGATACAGGGTGGTCTCCTGCCCTGGTCCTGTATAGATACAGGGTGGTCTCCTGCCCTGGTCCTGTATAGATACAGGGTGGTCTCCTACCCTGGTCCTGTATAGATACAGGTTGGTCTCCTACCCTGGTCCTGTATAGATACAGGGTGGTGTCCTACCCTGGTCCTGTATAGATACAGGGTGGTCATCAGTGGTCTCCAACCCTGGTCCTGTATAGATACAGGGTGGTCTCCTACCCTGGTCCTGTATAGATACAGGGTGGTCATCAGTGGTCTCCACCCCTGGTCCTGTATAGATACAGGATGGTCTCCTACCCTGGTCCTGTATAGATACAGGGTGGTCATCAGTGGTCTCCAACCCTGGTCCTGTATAGATACAGGGTGGTGTCCTACCCTGGTCCTGTATAGATACAGGGTGGTCTCCAACCCTGGTCCTGTATAGATACAGGGTGATCATCAGTGGTCTCCAACCCTGGTCCTGTATAGATACAGGGTGGTCATCAGTGGTCTCCAACCCTGGTCCTGTATAGAAACAGGGTGGTCATCAGTGGTCTCCAACCCTGGTCCTGTATAGACACAGGATGGTCTCCTACCCTGGTCCTGTATAGATACAGGGTGGTGTCCAACCCTGGTCCTGTATAGATACAGGGTGGTGTCCTACCCTGGTCCTGTATAGATACAGGGTGGTCATCAGTGGTTTCCAACCCTGGTCCTGTATAGATACAGGGTGGTCTCCAACCCTGGTCCTGTATAGATACAGGGTGGTCATCAGTGGTCTCCAACCCTGGTCCTGATAGATACAGGGTGGTCTCCTGCCCTGGTCCTGTATAGATACAGGGTGGTCTCCAACCCTGATCCTGTATAGATACAGGGTGGTCATCAGTGGTCTCCAACCCTGGTCCTGTATAGATACAGGGTGGTCTCCAACCCTGGTCCTGATAGATACAGGGTGGTCTCCTGCCCTGGTCCTGTATATATACAGGGTGGTCCCTACCCTGGTCCTGTATAGATACAGGGTGGTGTCCTACCCTGGTCCTGTATAGATACAGGGTGGTCATCAGTGGTCTCCACCCCTGGTCCTGAATAGATACAGGATGGTCTCCTACCCTGGTCCTGTATAGATACAGGGTGGTGTCCTACCGTGGTCCTGTATAGATACAGGGTGGTCTCCTACCCTGGTCCTGTATAGATACAGGGTGGTCATCAGTGGTCTCCTACCCCTGGTCTGTATAGATACAGGGTGATCATCAGTGGTCTCCAACCCTGGTCCTGATAGATACAGGGTGGTCATCAGTGGTCTCCTGCCCTGGTCCTGTATAGATACAGGGTGGTCATCAGTGGTCTCCACCCCTGGTCCTGAATAGATACAGGATGGTCTCCTACCCTGGTCCTGTATAGATACAGGGTGGTGTCCTACCGTGGTCCTGTATAGATACAGGGTGGTCTCCTACCCTGGTCCTGTATAGATACAGGGTGGTCATCAGTGGTCTCCTACCCCTGGTCTGTATAGATACAGGGTGATCATCAGTGGTCTCCAACCCTGGTCCTGATAGATACAGGGTGGTCATCAGTGGTCTCCTGCCCTGGTCCTGTATAGATACAGGGTGGTCTCCAACCCTGGTCCTGTATAGATACAGGGTGGTCATCAGTGGTCTCCAACCCTGGTCCTGTATAGATACAGGGTGGTCATCAGTGGTCTCCAACCCTGGTCCTGATAGATACAGGGTGGTCATCAGTGGTCTCCAACCCTGGTCCTGTATAGATACAGGGTGGTCTCCAACCCTGGTCCTGTATAGATACAGGGTGGTCTCCAACCCTGGTCCTGTATATATACAGGGTGGTCTCCAACCCTGGTCCTGTATAGATACAGGATGGTCTCCAACCCTGGTCCTGATAGATACAGGGTGGTCTCCTGCCCTGGTCCTGTATAGATACAGGGTGGTCTCCAACCCTGGTCCTGTATAGATACAGGGTGGTCTCCAACCCTGGTCCTGTATAGATACAGGGTGGGCTCCAACCCTGGTCCTGATAGATACAGGGTGGTCTCCTGCCCTGGTCCTGTATAGATACAGGGTGGTCTCCTGCCCTGGTCCTGTATAGATACAGGGTGGTCCCTACCCTGGTCCTGTATAGATACAGGGTGGTGTCCTACCCTGGTCCTGTATAGATACAGGGTGGTCATCAGTGGTCTCCACCCCTGGTCCTGAATAGATACAGGATGGTCTCCTACCCTGGTCCTGTATAGATACAGGGTGGTGTCCTACCGTGGTCCTGTATAGATACAGGGTGGTCTCCTACCCTGGTCCTGTATAGATACAGGGTGGTCATCAGTGGTCTCCTACCCCTGGTCTGTATAGATACAGGGTGATCATCAGTGGTCTCCAACCCTGGTCCTGATAGATACAGGGTGGTCATCAGTGGTCTCCTGCCCTGGTCCTGTATAGATACAGGGTGGTCTCCAACCCTGGTCCTGTATAGATACAGGGTGGTCATCAGTGGTCTCCAACCCTGGTCCTGTATAGATACAGGGTGGTCATCAGTGGTCTCCAACCCTGGTCCTGATAGATACAGGGTGGTCATCAGTGGTCTCCAACCCTGGTCCTGTATAGATACAGGGTGGTCTCCTGCCCTGGTCCTGTATAGATACAGGGTGGTCATCAGTGGTCTCCAACTCTGGTCCTGTATAGATACAGGGTGGTCTCCAACCCTGGTCTTGTATAGATACAGGGTGGTGACCTACCCTGGTCCTGTATAGATACAGGGTGGTCTCCTGCCCTGGTCCTGTATAGATACAGGGTGGTGTCCTACCCTGGTCTTGTATAGATACAGGGTGGTCATCAGTGGTCTCCAACCCTGGTCCTGTATAGAAACAGGGTGATCATCAGTGGTGTCCAACCCTGGTCCTGTATAGATACAGGGTGGTGTCCTACCCTGGTCCTGTATAGATACAGGGTGGTCTCCAACCCTGGTCCTGTATAGATACAGGGTGATCATCAGTGGTCTCCAACCCTGGTCCTGTATAGATACAGGGTGGTCATCATTGGTCTCCAACCCTGGTCCTGTATAGATACAGGGTGGTCTCCTACCCTGGTCCTGTATAGATACAGGGTGGTCATCAGTGGTCTCCAACCCTGGTCCTGATAGATACAGGGTGGTCATCAGTGGTCTCCAACCCTGGTCCTGTATAGATACAGGGTGGTCTCCTACCCTGGTCCTGTATAGATACAGGGTGGTCATCAGTGGTCTCCAACTCTGGTCCTGTATAGATACAGGGTGGTCTCCAACCCTGGTCTTGTATAGATACAGGGTGGTGACCTACCCTGGTCCTGTATAGATACAGGGTGGTCTCCTGCCCTGGTCCTGTATAGACACAGGGTGGTGTCCTACCCTGGTCTTGTATAGATACAGGGTGGTCATCAGTGGTCTCCAACCCTGGTCCTGTATAGAAACAGGGTGATCATCAGTGGTGTCCAACCCTGGTCCTGTATAGATACAGGGTGGTCTCCAACCCTGGTCCTGTATAGATACAGGGTGGTCTCCTACCCTGGTCCTGTATAGATACAGGGTGGTCTCCTACCCTGGTCCTGTATAGATACAGGGTGGTCTCCTACCCTGGTCCTGTATAGATACAGGGTGATCATCGGTGGTCTCCAACCCTGGTCCTGTATAGATACAGGGTGATCATCAGTGGTCTCCAACCCTGGTCCTGTATAGATACAGGGTGGTCATCATTGGTCTCCAACCCTGGTCCTGTATAGATACAGGGTGGTCTCCTACCCTGGTCCTGTATAGATACAGGGTGGTCATCAGTGGTCTCCAACCCTGGTCCTGTATAGATACAGGGTGGTCATCAGTGGTCTCCAACCCTGGTCCTGTATAGATACAGGGTGATCATCAGTGGTCTCCAACCCTGGTCCTGTATAGATACAGGGTGGTCTCCTACCATGGTCCTGTATAGATACAGGGTGGTCACCTACCCTGGTCCTGTATAGATACAGGGTGGTCTCCTACCCTGGTCCTGTATAGATACAGGGTGGTCTCCTACCCTGGTCCTGTATAGATACAGGGTGGTCTCCTATCCTGGTCCTGTATAGATGCAGGGTGGTCATCAGTGGTCTCCTACCCTGGTCCTGTATAGATACAGGGTGGTCTCCAACCCTGGTCCTGTATAGATACAGGGTGGTCTCCAACCCTGATCCTGTATAGATACAGGGTGGTCTCCAACCCTGGTCCTGTATAGATACAGGGTGGTCTCCAACCCTGGTCCTGTGCAGGGAGTGCAGGCTTTAGTCCCAGCCCAGCATTAACACCTGATTGCACAAATCAAGTTGAGGATGAGTTGATTAGTTGAATCGTGTGTATTCAGATAGAAATAGATGATGTAGAACAGATGTCTCTTATGTAGAATAAGGTGTCAGGTCTATAGACAGTACCAGTCAACAGTTGTCTCTTATGTAGAATAAGGTGTCAGGTCTATATACAGTACCAGTCAACAGATGTCTCTTATGTAGAATAAGGTGTCAGGTCTATATACAGTACCAGTCAACAGATGTCTCTTATGTAGAATAAGGTGTCAGGTCTATAGACAGTACCAGTCAACAGTTGTCTCTTATGTAGAAGGTGTCAGGTCTATAGACAGTACCAGTCAACAGTTGTCTCTTATGTAGAAGGTGTCAGGTCTATATACAGTACCAGTCAACAGTTGTCTCTTATGTAGAAGGTGTCAGGTCTATAGACAGTACCAGTCAACAGTTGTCTCTTATGTAGAATAAGGTGTCAGGTCTATATACAGTACCAGTCAACAGATGTCTCTTATGTAGAATAAGGTGTCAGGTCTATATACAGTACTAGTCAACAGATGTCTCTTATGTAGAAGGTGTCAGGTGACAGGTCTATATACAGTACCAGTCAGAAGTTTGGACACACCTACTCATTCCAGGGTTTTCTTTATTTTTTAAACTATTTTCTACATTGTAGAATAACAGTGAAGACAAAAACCATGAAATAACACATATGGAATCATGTAGTAACCAAACGAGTGTTATACAAATCAAAATATATTTTATATTTGAGATTCTTAAAAGTAACCACCCTTTGCCTTGATAACAGCTTTGCACACTCTTGGCATTCTGTTTGAGCCAATCAGTTGTGTTGTAACAAGGTAGGGGTGGTATACAGAAGATGGCCCTATTTGGTAAAATACCAAGTCCATATTATGGTAAGAACAGCTCAAATAAGAAAAGAGAAATGACTGTCTATCATTATTTTAAGACATGAAGGTCAGTTAATCCGGAAGATTTCAAGAACATTGAACTTTTCTTCAAGTGCAGTAGCAAAAACCATCAAGCGTTATGATGAAACTGGCTCTCATGAGGACCTCCACAGGAAAGGAAGACCCAGAGTTACCTCTGCTCAGAGGATAAGTTCATTAGAGTTAACTGCACTCAGATTACAGTTCAGAGGAGACTGCGTGAATCAGGCCTTCATGGTTGAATTGCTGCAAAGAAACCACCAGTAAAGGACACCAATAATAAGAAGAGACGTGCTTGGGCCAAGAAACACGACCAATGGCCATTAAGATTGGTGGAAATCTGTCCTTTGGTCTGATGAGTCCAAATGTGAGATTTTTGGTTCCAACCGCCGTGTCTTTGTGAGACGCAGAGTAGGTGAACGGTTGATCTCCTTGTGTGGTCCACACCATGAAGCATGGAGAAGGAGGTGTGATGGTGGTGGTGGGGGGTGCTTTGCTGGTGACAATGTCTGTGATATTTTTAGACTTCAAGGCACACTGAACCAACATGACTACCACAGCTTTCTGCAGCGATACGCCACCCCATCTGGTTTGCACTTAGTCCCACTATCATTTGTTTTTCACAGGACAATGACCCAACACACCCCCAGGCTGTGTAAGGGCTATTTAACCAAAAAGCAGAGTGATGGAGTGCTGCATCAGATGACCTGGCCTCCACAATCACCTGACCTCAACCCAATTGAGATGGTTTGGGATGAGTTGGACTGCAGAGTGAAGGAAAAGCAGCCAACAAGTGCTCAGCATATGTGGGAACTCCTTCAAGACTGTTGGAAAAGCATTCCAGGTGGCTACCTGCATTCCAAAGGGTGGCTACTTTGAAGAATTTAAAATATTTTGATTTGTTTAATTAACACTTGTTTGGTTACTACATGATTCCATATATGCTATTTCATAGTTTTGATGTCTTTACTATTATTCTACAATGTAGAAAATATAAAGAAAAACCCTTGAATGAGGTAACTTCTGACTGGTACTGTAGAACTTCTGACTGGTACTGTAGAACTTCTGACTGGTACTGTACAACTTCTGACTGGTACTGTAGAACTTCTGACTGGTACTGTAGAACTTCTGCAACTTTCAATAAAGTTGACCTGCTATTCACCCTCCTCAGAACCAGGGAGGGGTGTGTTCATCTGTGTTTTAGATTTTTTTTTTGTTGAAATTTACTACTTCTGCCCTACTGAACAGTTACTGACCAGTCCACTGTCTCCTCTCCTCAAGGGAGGGGGTGTTGGACCAGCAGGTTAGGGTGTTAGTTAGTTACTGACCAGTCCCCTGTCTCCTCTCCTCCAGGGAGGGGGTGTTGGACCAGCAGGTTAGGGTGTTAGTTAGTTACTAACCAGTCCCCTGTCTCCTCTCCTCCAGGGAGGGGGTGTTGGACCAGCAGGTTAGGGTGTTAGTTAGTTACTGACCAGTCCCCTGTCTCCTCTCCTCCAGGGAGGGGGTGTTGGACCAGCAGGTTAGGGTGTTAGTTAGTTACTGACCAGTCCCCTGTCTCCTCTCCTCCAGGGAGGGGGTGTTGGACCAGCAGGTTAGGGTGTTAGTTAGTTACTGACCAGTCCCCTGTCTCCTCTCCTCCAGGGAGGGGGTGTTGGACCAGCAGGTTAGGGTGTTAGTTAGTTACTGACCAGTCCCCTGTCTCCTCTCCTCCAGGGAGGGGGTGTTGGACCAGCAGGTTAGGGTGTTAGTTAGTTACTGACCAGTCCCCTGTCTCCTCTCCTCCAGGGAGGGGGTGTTGGGCCAGCAGGTTAGGGTGTTAGTTAGTTACTGACCAGTCCCCTGTCTCCTCTCCTCCAGGGAGGGGGTGTTGGACCAGCAGGTTAGGGTGTTAGTTAGTTACTGACTAGTCCCCTCTCCTCCAGGGAGGGGGTGTTGGACCAGCAGGTTAGGGTGTTAGTTAGTTACTGACCAGTCCCCTGTCTCCTCTCCTCCAGGGAGGGGGTGTTGGACCAGCAGGTTAGGGTGTTAGTTAGTTACTGACCAGTCCCCTCTCCTCTCCTCCAGGGAGGGGGTGTTGGACCAGCAGGTTGGGGTGTTAGTTAGTTACTGACCAGTCCCCTGTCTCCTCTCCTCCAGGGAGGGGGTGTTGGACCAGCAGGTTAGGGTGTTAGTTAGTTACTGACCAGTCCCCTGTCTCCTCTCCTCCAGGGAGGGGGTGTTGGACCAGCAGGTTAGGGTGTTAGTTAGTTACTGACCAGTCCCCTGTCTCCTCTAGGGAGGGGGTGTTGGGCCAGCAGGTTAGGGTGTTAGTTAGTTACTGACCAGTCCCCTGTCTCCTCTCCTCCAGGGAGGGGGTGTTGGACCAGCAGGTTAGGGTGTTAGTTAGTTACTGACCAGTCCCCTGTCTCCTCTCCTCCAGGGAGGGGGTGTTGGGCCAGCAGGTTAGGGTGTTAGTTAGTTACTGACCAGTCCCCTCTCCTCTCCTCCAGGGAGGGGGTGTTGGACCAGCAGGTTAGGGTGTTAGTTAGTTACTGACCAGTCCCCTCTCCTCAAGGGAGGGGGTGTTGGACCAGCAGGTTAGGGTGTTAGTTAGTTACTGACCAGTCCCCTGTCTCCTCTCCTCCAGGGAGGGGGTGTTGGACCAGCAGGTTAGGGTGTTAGTTAGTTACTGACCAGTCCCCTCTCCTCTCCTCCAGGGAGGGGGTGTTGGGCCCGCGGCCCCCCAGGATGGCCCCAGGTCGTGTCAGTTCTTCTCAGATGGCCGGAGGAAGGTGGACTATGTTCTGGTGTTCTACCAACGCAAACAGATCTCTGTGAGGGGTGGCGAGCGGCTGCACCGTCTCTCTGCCCCCCCACACCCTCCTCATCGCCTCTCTGCCCCCCCACACCCTCCTCATCGCCTCTCTGTCATCTCCAATGGCAGCTCCCCCCCCTCCGGCCCTGTGGGGGGTTTGGCATGTGCAGCAGGGCAGCGGAGTGCGGTGGACGGGGAGGTGTGTGTGGACCTGGGCGTGGCCGTGGAATTAGAGGCGGACCCAGCTGAAGGAGAGATGGTGCTGATCAGGGAGGAGTTTGAGGCCAGGCTACTGGAGGCGGGGCTTGAGATGGAGAGAGACACAGAGGTGAGAGACCAACCGGTGTGTCCACTGTGCGTGTGTGTGTGCGCTGTGCGTGTGTGTGTGCATTGTGTGTGTGTGTGTGTGTGTGTGTGTGTGTGCTGTGCGTGCTGGTCTGGTGTTATTTATGGTTAAATTAGCATTATCGCTGCAGTTTTAAAAGTAACAAAGTAATTAACAAATCAATTTAATATTTATTTAACATTGCTCACCTAATGAAAAGGCCTGCGTAAGGGGAATTTGACCCTAAATATATTTTCACTTGTATTTCTAGTCCATCCACCATGCATACGGTCTGGAAATATCATCATGTAGTGTACGGTTGCATCATAGCTATCGAAACACCCCGTCTTTCAAAAGGTTGCTTTGCCGTCATCATATGAGACTTAGTTCTTCCACCTTCCTGCCCAGTGAGTCTCAGAAAGCAGCAAGCGCCAGCTGACTCCACCTCTCGCGCTGTTCAACCCACGGTGGGCGTGTAGTTCAAATGATCTTCTGTGACCAGTGTTTATTAGAGCCCTGCACGGGCATTTTAACCCTGATTCCTACCCATACCCACAACGTTCAGGCCCCACCCTACCCGCAACGTTCAGGCCCCACCCTACCCGCAACGTTCAGGCCCCACCCTACCCACAACGTTCAGGCCCCACCCTACCCGTAACGTTCAGGCCCCACCCTACCCGCAACGTTCAGGCCCCACCCTACCCGCAACGTTCAGGCCCCACCCTACCCACAACGTTCAGGCCCCACCCTACCCACAACGTTCAGGCCCCACCCTACCCACAACGTTCAGGCCCCACCCTACCCACAACGTTCAGGCCCCACCCTACCCACAACGTTCAGGCCCCACCCTACCCACAACGTTCAGGCCCCACCCTACCCACAACGTTCAGGCCCCACCCTACCCGCAACGTTCAGGCCCCACCCTACCCAGGCCCAATTTTTCTGCCTGAATCCCAAAATTAGAAATGATTTATTCCCTTAGTAAATCCATTAGCGGCTCCTCTCTGTGTCTCACCCTCACTCTGTTCATGGTGTCTCTGTGTGTCACCCTCACTCTGTTCATGGTGGCTCTGTGTGTCACCCTCACTCTGTTCATGGTGGCTCTGTGTGTCACCCTCACTCTGCATGCTCTCTGCTCATGGTGGCTCTGTGTCACCCTCACTCTGCATGCACTCTGTTCATGGTGGCTCTGTGTGTCACCCTCACTCTGTTCATGGTGGCTCTGTGTGTCACCCTCACTCTGTTCATGGTGGCTCTGTGTGTCACCCTCACTCTGCATGCTCTCTGCTCATGGTGGCTCTGTGTGTCACCCTCACTCTGTTCATGGTGGCTCTGTGTGTCACCCTCACTCTGCATGCACTCTGTTCATGGTGGCTCTGTGTGTCACCCTCACTCTGCATGCACTCTGTTCATGGTGGCTCTGTGTGTCACCCTCACTCTGCATGAACTCTGTTCATGGTGGCTCTGTGTGTCACCCTCACTCTGTTCATGGTGGCTCTGTGTGTCACCCTCACTCTGCATGCTCTCTGTTCATGGTGGCTCTGTGTGTCACCCTCACTCTGCATGCAGTCTGTTCATGGTGGCTCTGTGTGTCACCCTCACTCTGCATGCACTCTGTTCATGGTGGCTCTGTGTGTCACCCTCACTCTGCATGCTCTCTGTTCATGGTGGCTCTGTGTGTCACCCTCACTCTGCATGCACTCTGTTCATGGTGGCTCTGTGTGTCACCCTCACTCTGCATGCTCTCTGTTCATGGTGGCTCTGTGTGTCACCCTCACTCTGTTCATGGTGGCTCTGTGTGTCACCCTCACTCTGTTCATGGTGGCTCTGTGTGTCACCCTCACTCTGCATGCACTCTGTTCATGGTGGCTCTGTGTGTCACCCTCACTCTGTTCATGGTGGCTCTGTGTGTCACCCTCACTCTGTTCATGGTGGCTCTGTGTGTCACTCTCACAGCATTGTACGAGATCTGCAGTTTCTTGGCAATTTCTCACATGGAATAGCTTTAATTTCTCAGAACAAGAATAGACTGACGAGTTTCAGAAGAAAGTTCTTTGTTTGTGGAAATGTTGAGCCTGTAATCGATCCCACAAATGCTGATGCTCCAGATACTTAACTAGTCTGATGAAGGCCAGTTGTATTGCTTCTTTAATCAGAACAACAGTTTTCAGCTGTGCTAACATAATTGCAAAATGGTTTTCTAATAATCAATTAACCTTTTTAAAATGCTAAACTTGGATTAGCTAGCACGATGTGCCATTGGATCACAGGACTGATGGTTGCTGATACTGGGCCTCTGTACGCCTATGTAGATATTCCATAAAAAATCTGCCGTTTCCAGCTACAATAGTCATTTACAACGTTAACAATGTCTATATTGTATTTCTGATCAATTTGATGTTATTTTAATGGACATTCATTTTCTTTAAAAAACAAGGACATTTCTAAGTGACCTCAAACTTTTGAACGGTTGTGTGTGTACATACATACATACAGGTGTGTAATGTGCATATTTCTTATCATTTTGCTAAAATTTAAACTGTTTTTGCTTTGTCATTGTGGTGTATTCTGTGTAGATCGCTGAGAAAATGATACATCTATTTTCATATTCAGATGTAGGAACTGGGTTCGACAGCTCCACACCCACCCCGCCCGGCCATCTAGATGTGTGATAGTTAGTGTATAAGCTGATGATCCATCATGTGTGACAGTCCTGGGAGTGTGTATTTGTGTACTTACATTGTGTATTACCATATCATCTTTGTATGTTCTCGATAGTTACTGCATGTACTTGAAAATGTATCAATTTGACACAAAATATTGTCCAGTATTTGTTTTAATTGACTAGGCAAGTCGGTTAAGAACAAATTCTTATTTTCAATGAGGGCCTAGGAACAGTGGATTAGGAACAGAACGACAGATTTTTACCTTGTCGGCTTGGGGATTCGATCTGGCAACCTTTTGGTTGGTAGGTCAACGCTCTAACCACTAGGCTACCTGCCACCCCATCCAGTTTTGTAATGCTTCACTGGATCAATCTGAAACTTTACACACTGCTGCCATCTAGTGGACAAAATCTAAATTGCGCCTAAACTGCTATATTATATTATGGCCTTTCTCTTGCATTTAAAAAATGATGAAAAAAAGTATAATAATTTGAAAACACTTTAAAAAAATATTTTACCAGATCTATTGTGTTATATTCTCCTACATTCATTTCACATTTCCACAAACTTTAAAGTGTTTCCTTTCAAATAGTGTCAAGCGTATGCATGTCCTTGCTTCAGGTCCTACAGGCAGTTTGATTTGGGGATGTCATTTTAGGCGAAAAAAAAAGGGTTCGATCTTTAAGAGGATTTATGACATGAAGGTCAGTCAATCGGGATAATTTCAAGAACTTTGAACGTTTCTTCAAGTGCGGTTGAAAAAACCCCCATCAAGCTCTATGATGAAGCTGGCTCTCATGAGGACCGGCACAGGAAAGGAAGACCCAGAGTTACCTCTGCTGCAGAGGATAAGTTCATTAGAGTTACCAGCCTCAGAAATTGCAGCCCAAATAAATGCTTCACAGAGTTCAAGTAACAGACACATCTCAACATCAACTGTTCAGAGGAGACTGCGTGAATCAGGCCTTTATGGTCGAACTGCTGCAAAGAAACCACTACTAAAGAACACCAATAAGAAGAGACTTGCTTTGGGTGGTATTATACTGCTCAGTCAGGTTGGGAGGTGGTGGGCAGGGTGGTATTATACTGCTCAGTCGGGTTGGGAGGTGGTGGGCAGGGTGGTATTATACTGCTCAGTCAGGTTGGGAGGTGGTGGGCAGGGTGGTATTATACTGCTCAGTCAGGTTGGGAGGTGGTGGACAGGGTGGTATTATACTGCTCAGTCGGGTTGGGAGGTGGTGGGCAGGGTGGTATTATACTGCTCAGTCGGGTTGGGAGGTGGTGGACAGGGTGGTATTATACTGCTCAGTCAGGTTGGGAGGTGGTGGACAGGGTGGTATTATACTGCTCAGTCAGGTTGGGAGGTGGTGGACAGGGTGGTATTATACTGCTCAGTCGGGTTGGGAGGTGGTGGGCAGGGTGGTATTATACTGCTCAGTCAGGTTGGGAGGTGGTGGACAGGGTGGTATTATACTGCTCAGTCAGGTTGGGAGGTGGTGGACAGGGTGGTATTATACTGCTCAGTCGGGTTGGGAGGTGGTGGGCAGGGTGGTATTATACTGCTCAGTCGGGTTGGGAGGTGGTGGGCAGGGTGGTATTATACTGCTCAGTCGGGTTGGGAGGTGGTGGGCAGGGTGGTATTATACTGCTCAGTCGGGTTGGGAGGTGGTGGGCAGGGGGGTATTATACTGCTCAGTCAGGTTGGGAGGTGGTGGGCAGGGTGGTATTATACTGCTCAGTCAGGTTGGGAGGTGGTGGACAGGGTGGTATTATACTGCTCAGTCGGGTTGGGAGGTGGTGGGTCGGGTGGTATTATACTGCTCAGTCGGGTTGGGAGGTGGTGGGTCGGGTTGGGAGGTGGTGGGCAGGGTGGTATTATACTGCTCCGTCAGGTTGGGAGGTGGTGGGCAGGGTGGTATTATACTGCTCCGTCAGGTTGGGAGGTGGTGGGCAGGGTGGTATTATACTGCTCAGTCAGGTTGGGAGGTGGTGGGCAGGGTGGTATTATACTGCTCAGTCAGGTTGGGAGGTGGTGGATCGGGTGGTATTATACTGCTCAGTCGGGTTGGGAGGTGGTGGATCGGGTGGTATTATACTGCTCAGTCGGGTTGGGAGGGAATAGGCAGGGTGGTATTATACTGCTCAGTCGGGTTGGGAGGTGGTGGGCAGGGTGGTATTATACTGCTCAGTCAGGTTGGGAGGTGGTGGACAGGGTGGTATTATACTGCTCAGTCGGGTTGGGAGGTGGTGGACAGGGTGGTATTATACTGCTCAGTCGGGTTGGGAGGTGGTGGGCAGGGTGGTATTATACTGCTCAGTCAGGTTGGGAGGTGGTGGACAGGGTGGTATTATACTGCTCAGTCGGGTTGGGAGGTGGTGGGCAGGGTGGTATTATACTGCTCAGTCAGGTTGGGAGGTGGTGGGCAGGGTGGTATTATACTGCTCAGTCGGGTTGGGAGGTGGTGGACAGGGTGGTATTATACTGCTCAGTCGGGTTGGGAGGTGGTGGGCAGGGTGGTATTATACTGCTCAGTCAGGTTGGGAGGTGGTGGGCAGGGTGGTATTATACTGCTCAGTCAGGTTGGGAGGTGGTGGACAGGGTGGTATTATACTGCTCAGTCAGGTTGGGAGGTGGTGGGCAGGGTGGTATTATACTGCTCAGTCGGGTTGGGAGGTGGTGGACAGGGTGGTATTATACTGCTCAGTCAGGTTGGGAGGTGGTGGACAGGGTGGTATTATACTGCTCAGTCGGGTTGGGAGGTGGTGGACAGGGTGGTATTATACTGCTCAGTCAGGTTGGGAGGTGGTGGGCAGGGTGGTATTATACTGCTCAGTCAGGTTGGGAGGTGGTGGGCAGGGTGGTATTATACTGCTCAGTCAGGTTGGGAGGTGGTGGACAGGGTGGTATTATACTGCTCAGTCGGGTTGGGAGGTGGTGGGCAGGGTGGTATTATACTGCTCAGTCAGGTTGGGAGGTGGTGGACAGGGTGGTATTATACTGCTCAGTCGGGTTGGGAGGTGGTGGATCGGGTGGTATTATACTGCTCAGTCAGGTTGGGAGGTGGTGGACAGGGTGGTATTATACTGCTCAGTCGGGTTGGGAGGTGGTGGACAGGGTGGTATTATACTGCTCAGTCAGGTTGGGAGGTGGTGGACAGGGTGGTATTATACTGCTCAGTCGGGTTGGGAGGTGGTGGACAGGGTGGTATTATACTGCTCAGTCGGGTTGGGAGGTGGTGGATCGGGTGGTATTATACTGCTCAGTCAGGTTGGGAGGTGGTGGACAGGGTGGTATTATACTGCTCAGTCGGGTTGGGAGGTGGTGGACAGGGTGGTATTATACTGCTCAGTCGGGTTGGGAGGTGGTGGATCGGGTGGTATTATACTGCTCAGTCAGGTTGGGAGGTGGTGGACAGGGTGGTATTATACTGCTCAGTCGGGTTGGGAGGTGGTGGACAGGGTGGTATTATACTGCTCAGTCAGGTTGGGAGGTGGTGGACAGGGTGGTATTATACTGCTCAGTCGGGTTGGGAGGTGGTAGATCGGGTGGTATTATACTGCTCAGTCGGGTTGGGAGGGAATAGGCAGGGTGGTATTATACTGCTCAGTCGGGTTGGGAGGTGGTGGGCAGGGTGGTATTATACTGCTCAGTCAGGTTGGGAGGTGGTGGACAGGGTGGTATTATACTGCTCAGTCGGGTTGGGAGGTGGTGGACAGGGTGGTATTATACTGCTCAGTCGGGTTGGGAGGTGGTGGGCAGGGTGGTATTATACTGCTCAGTCGGGTTGGGAGGTGGTGGACAGGGTGGTATTATACTGCTCAGTCGGGTTGGGAGGTGGTGGGCAGGGTGGTATTATACTGCTCAGTCGGGTTGGGAGGTGGTGGACAGGGTGGTATTATACTGCTCAGTCGGGTTGGGAGGTGGTGGGCAGGGTGGTATTATACTGCTCAGTCAGGTTGGGAGGTGGTGGGCAGGGTGGTATTATACTGCTCAGTCAGGTTGGGAGGTGGTGGACAGGGTGGTATTATACTGCTCAGTCGGGTTGGGAGGTGGTGGGCAGGGTGGTATTATACTGCTCAGTCGGGTTGGGAGGTGGTGGACAGGGTGGTATTATACTGCTCAGTCGGGTTGGGAGGTGGTGGATCGGGTGGTATTATACTGCTCAGTCGGGTTGGGAGGGAATAGGCAGGGTGGTATTATACTGCTCAGTCGGGTTGGGAGGTGGTGGACAGGGTGGTATTATACTGCTCAGTCAGGTTGGGAGGTGGTGGGCAGGGTGGTATTATACTGCTCAGTCGGGTTGGGAGGTGGTGGACAGGGTGGTATTATACTGCTCAGTCAGGTTGGGAGGTGGTGGACAGGGTGGTATTATACTGCTCAGTCGGGTTGGGAGGTGGTGGGCAGGGTGGTATTATACTGCTCAGTCGGGTTGGGAGGTGGTGGACAGGGTGGTATTATACTGCTCAGTCAGGTTGGGAGGTGGTGGACAGGGTGGTATTATACTGCTCAGTCAGGTTGGGAGGTGGTGGACAGGGTGGTATTATACTGCTCAGTCGGGTTGGGAGGTGGTGGGCAGGGTGGTATTATACTGCTCAGTCGGGTTGGGAGGTGGTGGACAGGGTGGTATTATACTGCTCAGTCGGGTTGGGAGGTGGTGGGCAGGGTGGTATTATACTGCTCAGTCGGGTTGGGAGGTGGTGGGCAGGGTGGTATTATACTGCTCAGTCAGGTTGGGAGGTGGTGGACAGGGTGGTATTATACTGCTCAGTCAGGTTGGGAGGTGGTGGGCAGGGTGGTATTATACTGCTCAGTCGGGTTGGGAGGTGGTGGACAGGGTGGTATTATACTGCTCAGTCAGGTTGGGAGGTGGTGGACAGGGTGGTATTATACTGCTCAGTCGGGTTGGGAGGTGGTGGGCAGGGTGGTATTATACTGCTCAGTCGGGTTGGGAGGTGGTGGACAGGGTGGTATTATACTGCTCAGTCAGGTTGGGAGGTGGTGGACAGGGTGGTATTATACTGCTCAGTCAGGTTGGGAGGTGGTGGACAGGGTGGTATTATACTGCTCAGTCGCGATCGCAGAGAGGAACACCGAACGGTATCAGCATGTCATCACAGAGGAAACACACGGCATTTAACATATCACAAATTTCCACCTTCAAATACATAATACTTTGACTAAAATGATGACTTGACTTAAATCATTGTGCATTATGGGTAATCTCTGGATATTGTCTTCCCACTGAAAACACGTGGATTTCCACTCTGGGGTTTAATGGGGTTTATACACCCTTTATTTATAGACACACCTACCTGATCAGCACTCTGGCGGTTAATGGGGTTTATACACCCTTTATTTATAGACACACCTACCTGATCAGCACTCCCATTGACTTTACATTTAGAATTAGATGATCTTTTTATTTTAATTTAACCTTTATTTAACTAGGCAAGTCAGTTAAGAACACATTCTTATTTACAATGATGGCCTACCAAAAGGCAAAAGGCCTCCTATGGGGACGGGTGGTTCCCACCCCCTGTCCTCCTCTCCTAGTTTTAAACTTGAGTTCCTACCTGTTGGTTCCCACCCCCTGTCCTCCTGTTCTCCTAGTTTTAAACTTTAGTTCCTACCTGTTGGTTCCCACCCCCTGTCCTCCTCTCCTAGTTTTAAACTTGAGTTCCTACCTGTTGGTTCCCACCCCCTGTCCTCCTGTCCTCCTCTTCTCCTAGTTTTAAACTTTAGTTCCTACCTGTTGGTTCCCACCCCCTGTCCTCCTCTTCTCCTAGTTTTAAACTTTAGTTCCTACCTGTTGGTTCCCACCCCCTGTCCTCCTCTTCTCCTAGTTTTAAACTTTAGTTCCTACCTGTTGGTTCCCACCCCCTGTCCTCCTCTTCTCCTAGTTTTAAACTTTAGTTCCTACCTGTTGGTTCCCACCCCCTGTCCTTCTCCTGGTATTAAACTATGGTTCCTACCTGTTGGTTCCCACCCCCTGTCCTCCTCCTGGTATTAAACTATGGTTCCTACCTGTTGGTTCCCACCCCCTGTCCTTCTCCTGGTATTAAACTATAGTTCCTACCTGTTGGTTCCTCTCCCCCAGGTCAGGGTCTACGGGCCCAGCTTCACGAGACTCCATGTCCCCTGTCCTCCTCCTGGTATTAAACTATGGTTCCTACCTGTTGGTTCCCACCCCCTGTCCTCCTCCTGGTATTAAACTATAATTCCTACCTGTTGGTTCCCACCCCCTGTCCTCCTCCTGGTATTAAACTATGGTTCCTACCTGTTGGTTCCTCTCCCCCAGGTCAGGGTCTACGGGCCCAGCTTCACGAGACTCCATGTCCCCTGTCCTCCTCCTGGTATTAAACTATGGTTCCTACCTGTTGGTTCCCACCCCATGTCCTCCTCCTGGTATTAAACTATGGTTCCTACCTGTTGGTTCCCACCCCCAGGTCAGGGTCTACGGGCCCAGCTTCACGAGACTCCATGTCCCCTGGTCGGTCCTGAGCAGAGAGGCAGAGTTCCTCAAGATCAAAGTCCCCACTAAGAAGGTGAGACCTCCACCGCTTTACAGCCGTGTGTCTGTGTCTCTGTCTGTGTCTCTGTGTGTGTGTGTCTCTGTCTCTGTCTGTGTGTGTCTCTGTGTCTCTGTGTCTCTGTGTGTGTGTCTTTGTTTCTCTGTCTGTGTCTGTGTCTGTGTCTGTGTGTGTGTGTGTGTGTGTGTGTGTGTGTGATCCCATGGATGGATCCTCCCCGAACACAAACAGGGGGTTCATCTCTGCAGCGTTTCTTTTCTTTGTTAAACCCATCCGTTGTTGTTGCTTTGTTGATAGTAGTTTAACAGTCTTTAATGTTGCATCAGATTACCCATCGGGCTACAGTAGAGCCACATGAAGACACGGTGGATTATTCTCCTACTTGGATTACATTTGATGGTACCTGAAACATTATGTGAATCAATCACACTACAGCAGTCTTTTACAATGTAACAACTCGCATTCGGGAAAATGGACCAAAGGGGACATACTTCATTGTAACGCCGACTGCGAGCCAGGCCTAATCGCCCAATATCAGTGTCCGACCTCACTAATGCTCTTGTTGCTGAATGGAAGCAAGTCCCTGCAGCAATGTTCCACCATCTAGTGGAAAGCCTTCCCAGAAGAGTCCCTCTACCTGGGCAGAGCCCTCCATCTCTCTACCTGGGCAGAGCCCTCCATCTATCTACCTGGGCAGAACCCTCCATCTCTCTACCTGGGCAGAGCCCTCCATCTCTCTACCTGGGCAGAACCCTCCATCTCTCTACCTGGGCAGAACCCTCTATCTCTCTACCTGGGCAGAGCCCTCCATCTCTCTACCTGGGCAGAGCCCTCCATCTCTCTACCTGGGCAGAGCCCTCCATCTCTCTACCTGGGCAGAACCCTCCATCTCTCTACCTGGGCAGAGCCCTCCATCTCTCTACCTGGGCAGAGCCCTCCATCTATCTACCTGGGCAGAACCCTCCATCTATCTACCTGGGCAGAGCCCTCCATCTCTCTACCTGGGCAGAACCCTCCATCTCTCTACCTGGGCAGAGCCCTCCATCTATCTACCTGGGCAGAACCCTCCATCTCTCTACCTGGGCAGAGCCCTCCATCTCTCTACCTGGGCAGAGCCCTCCATCTCTCTACCTGGGCAGAACCCTCCATCTCTCTACCTGGGCAGAGCCCTCCATCTCTCTACCTGGGCAGAGCCCTCCATCTCTCTACCTGGGCAGAGCCCTCCATCTCTCTACCTGGGCAGAGCCCTCCATCTCTCTACCTGGGTAGAGCCCTCCATCTCTCTACCTGGGCAGATACCTCCATCTCTTTACCTGGGCAGAGCCCTCCATCTATCTACCTGGGCAGAGCCCTCCATACCTCTACCTGGGCAGAGCCCTCCATCTCTCTACCTGGGCAGAGCCCTCCATCTCTCTACCTGGGCAGAGCCCTCCATCTCTCTACCTGGGCAGAGCCCTCCATCTCTCTACCTGGGCAGAGCCCTCCATCTCTCTACCTGGGCAGAGCCCTCCATCTCTCTACCTGGGCAGAGCCCTCCAGAAGGCTAACACAATAGAGGTTTACTCTTCCCATCCACTCCACCCTGAATTCCAGCCCCTCCCCTGTGGCTGCAGGTACAGACTACCTAACGTCTTAAGGAATTCGGGACAAGTTCTCTTTTATTGCAATTCTGCAACTTACCAAAAACGTGTCTGATTGCACATTTACATGCAGTCTGTTTTGACTTTACATGCAGTCTGTTTTGACTTTATTTACATGCAGGCTGTTTTGACTTTACACGCAGGCTGTTTTGACTTTACACGCAGGCTGTTTTGACTTTACACGCAGGCTGTTTTGACTTTACACGCAGGCTGTTTTGACTTTACACGCAGGCTGTTTTGACTTTACACGCAGGCTGTTTTGACTTTACACGCAGGCTGTTTTGACTTTACACGCAGGCTGTTTTGACTTTACACGCAGGCTGTTTTGACTTTACGCGCAGGCTGTTCTGACTTTACACGCAGGCTGTTTTGACTTTACACGCAGGCTGTTTTGACTTTACACGCAGGCTGTTTTGACTTTACACGCAGGCTGTTTTGACTTTACACGCAGGCTGTTTTGACTTTACACGCAGGCTGTTTATTTTATTTTTATGACTACTGCACAGTGAGTTGCCTCTGAGGACATGACATTTTTCTGAATCCCCAGCCCCTGCTGCAGTGGAAGGGAGACCCTGTATATGAGCCACAGCAGGTGCCTCTATTAATCCGTCTGTCTGTGTGTCTGTCTGTCTAGAGCTATGATCTGAAGCAGTGATCTGTCTGTCTGTCTGTCTAGAGCTATGATCTGAAGCAGCGATCTGTCTGTCTGTCTAGAGCTATGATCTGAAGCAGTGATCTGTCTGTCTAGAGCTATGATCTGAAGCAGTGATCTGTCTGTCTGTCTGTCTGTCTGTCTAGAGCAATGATCTGAAGCAGTGATCTGTCTGTCTGTCTAGAGCTATGATCTGAAGCAGTGATCTGTCTGTCTGTCTGTCTAGAGCTATGATCTGAAGCAGTGATCTGTCTGTCTAGAGCTATGATCTGAAGCAGTGATCTGTCTGTCTGTCTGTCTGTCTGTCTAGAGCAATGATCTGAAGCAGTGATCTGTCTGTCTGTCTAGAGCTATGATCTGAAGCAGTGATCTGTCTGTCTGTCTGTCTAGAGCTATGATCTGAAGCAGTGATCTGTCTGTCTGTCTGTCTGTCTGTCTGTCTGTCTGTCTGTCTGTCTGTCTGTCTGTCTGTCTGTCTGTCTTGTCTGTCTGTCTGTCTGTCTGTCTGTCTAGAAGTCTGATCTGAAGCAGTGATCTGTCTGTCTGTCTAGAGCTATGATCTGAAGCAGTGATCTGTCTGTCTGTCTGTCTGTCTGTCTGTCTAGAGCTATGATCTGAAGCAGTGATCTGTCTGTCTGTCTGTCTGTCTAGAGCTATGATCTGAAGCAGTGATCTGTCTGTCTGTCTGTCTAGAGCTATGATCTGAAGCAGTGATCTGTCTGTCTGTCTGTCTGTCTAGAGCTATGATCTGAAGCAGTGATCTGTCTGTCTGTCTGTCTGTCTGTCTGTCTGTCTGTCTGTCTAGAGCTATGATCTGAAGCAGTGATCTGTCTGTCTGTCTGTCTAGATCTATGATCTGAAGCAGTGATCTGTCTGTCTGTCTAGAGCTATGATCTGAAGCAGTGATCTGTCTGTCTGTCTGTCTAGAGCTATGATCTGAAGCAGTGGTCTGTCTGTCTGTCTGTCTGTCTGTCTGTCTGTCTGTCTGTCTGTCTGTCTGTCTGTCTGTCTGTCTGTCTAGAGCTATGATCTGAAGCAGTGATCTGTCTGTGTGTCTGTCTGTCTGTCTAGAGCTATGATCTGAAGCAGTGATCTGTCTGTCTGTCTAGAGCTATGATCTGAAGCAGTGATCTGTCTGTCTGTCTAGAGCTATGATCTGAAGCAGTGATCTGTCTGTCTGTCTAGAGCTATGATCTGAAGCAGTGATCTGTCTGTCTGTCTGTCTCTGTCTGTCTGTCTGTCTGTCTGTCTGTCTGTCTGTCTGTCTGTCTGTCTGTCTAGAGCTATGATCTGAAGCAGTGATCTGTCTGTCTGTCTAGATCTATGATCTGAAGCAGTGATCTGTCTGTCTGTCTAGATCTATGATCTGAAGCAGTGATCTGTCTGTCTGTCTGTCTAGAGCTATGATCTGAAGCAGTGATCTGTCTGTCTGTCTGTCTAGAGCTATGATCTGAAGCAGTGATCTGTCTGTCTGTCTAGAGCTATGATCTGAAGCAGTGATCTGTCTGTCTGTCTGTCTAGATCTATGATCTGAAGCAGTGATCTGTCTGTCTGTCTAGAGCTATGATCTGAAGCAGTGATCTGTCTGTCTGTCTGTCTAGATCTATGATCTGAAGCAGTGATCTGTCTGTCTGTCTAGAGCTATGATCTGAAGCAGTGATCTGTCTGTCTGTCTGTCTAGAGCTATGATCTGAAGCAGTGATCTGTCTGTCTGTCTAGATCTATGACCTGAAACAGTGATCTGTCTGTCTGTCTGTCTAGATCTATGACCTGAAGCAGGAGCATGGGCTCAGTGCCAGCCTCAGTGAGTTCTGGAGGAAGGTGAACCAGCCGTTCCAACCCAACATCCCCCAGCTAGACCACAGCACCACCAAGCAGCTCTCGCACTGCTTCTCCAGGGACAAACTACACTTGTAAGATGCACCCCCACCACGCCCCTCACACACACTCTGACAACAGCTGGTCTGTATATGGAGTCACCATCTGAGTTTCCCCTGAGGTGACACCTGTTCTTTGTTCTCTACAGATTTAACATCACCTCTAAAGACACGTTCTTTGACAACGCAACACGCAGTCGAATAGTGAGTCTGTCATTCCGGATGTTTCTCTGTCAAGAATCAATGGGAATATGGTTTCAGGTCTCTGTTTCTCTCTGACACAATGTTCCGTGTGACCTAACCCTCTCAGGTGTACGAGATCCTGAGACGCACCGCCTGCACACGCACCTGCCAATCCATGGGTGAGTGACCTCTAACCCCTGATTTGCCCAAAGTTGCCTACTTTATGAGGTCGTTGACCTTTTTCCATGGTTCCTCAGTACAGGTCCATACAGTAGTACAGTGAGTGATTGGTGTTCTCCATGGTTCCTCAGTACAGGTCCATACAGTAGTACAGTGAGTGATTGGTGTTCTCCATGGTTCCTCAGTACAGGTCCATACAGTAGTACAGTGAGTGATTGGTGTTCTCCATGGTTCCTCAGTACAGGTCCATACAGTAGTCCAGTGAGTGATTGGTGTTCTCCATGGTTCCTCAGTACAGGTCCATACAGTAGTACAGTGAGTGATTGGTGTTCTCCATGGTTCCTCAGTACAGGTCCATACAGTAGTACAGTGAGTGATTGGTGTTCTCCGTGGTTCCTCAGTACAGGTCCATACAGTAGTACAGTGAGTGATTTGGTGTTCTCCATGGTTCCTCAGTACAGGTCCATACAGTAGTACAGTGAGTGATTTGGTGTTCTCCATGGTTCCTCAGTACAGGTCCATACAGTAGTACAGTGAGTGATTGGTGTTCTCCGTGGTTCCTCAGTACAGGTCCATACAGTAGTACAGTGAGTGATTTGGTGTTCTCCATGGTTCCTCAGTACAGGTCCATACAGTAGTACACTGAGTGAGTTGGTGTTCTCCATGGTTCCTCAGTACAGGTCCATACAGTAGTACAGTGAGTGATTTGGTGTTCTCCATGGTTCCTCAGTACAGGTCCATACAGTAGTACAGTGAGTGATTGGTGTTCTCCATGGTTCCTCAGTACAGGTCCATACAGTAGTACAGTGAGTGATTGGTGTTCTCCATGGTTCCTCAGTACAGGTCCATACAGTAGTACAGTGAGTGATTGGTGTTCTCCATGGTTCCTCAGTACAGGTCCATACAGTAGTCCAGTGAGTGATTGGTGTTCTCCATGGTTCCTCAGTACAGGTCCATACAGTAGTCCAGTGAGTGATTGGTGTTCTCCATGGTTCCTCAGTACAGGTCCATACAGTAGTCCAGTGAGTGATTGGTGTTCTCCATGGTTCCTCAGTACAGGTCCATACAGTAGTCCAGTGAGTGATTGGTGTTCTCCATGGTTCCTCAGTACAGGTCCATACAGTAGTCCAGTGAGTGATTGGTGTTCTCCATGGTGCCTCAGTACAGGTCCATACAGTAGTACAGTGAGTGATTGGTGTTCTCCATGGTTCCTCAGTACAGGTCCATACAGTAGTACAGTGAGTGATTGGTGGAAGGTCTGCATTAGAGGTGGATACGGGATTTAAATGAATTCTGGTCCCGTCTAGTTCTGTCATGTAGTTCATTATTGGAGGCAGGTGTGTTAGTTGGGGCTGGGGGTAGGGGGTAGGGAGGGGGTAGGGGGTAGGGAGGGGGTAGGGGGTAGGGAGGGGTTAGGGGGTAGGGGGTAGGGAGGGGGTAGGGGGTAGGGGTTAGGGGGTAGGGGGTAGGGAGGGGGTAGGGGGTAGGGTATGGGGGTAGGGGGTAGGGAGGGGGTAGGGGATAGGGGGTAGGGTATGGGGGTATGGGGGTAGCGGGTAGGGTATTGGGGTAGGGGGTAGGGGGTAGGGGTAGGGGGTAGGGTATGGGGGTAGGGGGTAGGGGTAGGGGGTAGGGAGGGGGTAGGGGGTAGGGGTAGGGGGTAGGGAGGGGGTAGGGGATAGGGGGTAGGGGTTAGGGGATAGGGGGTAGGGTATGGGGGTAGGGGGTAGGGTATGGGGGTAGGGGGTAGGGGGTAGGGGATAGGGTATGGGGGTAGGGGATAGGGGATAGGGGGTAGGGTATGGGGGTAGGGGATAGGGGGTAGGGTATGGGGGTAGGGGGTAGGGGATAGGGGATAGGGGGTAGGGTATGGGGGTAGGGGGTAGGGGATAGGGGGTAGGGTAACGGGGTAGGGGGTAGGGTATGGGGTAGGGGGTAGGGTAGGGGGTAGGGTATGGGGTAGGGGATAGGGGGTAGGGGGTAGGGTATGGGGGTAGGGGTAGGGGATAGGGGGTAGGGTATGGGGGTAGGGTATGGGGGTAGGGGGTAGGGGATAGGGGGTAGGGTATGGGGGTAGGGGGTAGGGGATAGGGGGTAGGGTATGGGGGTAGGGGGTAGGGGGTAGGGTATGGGGGTAGGGGGTAGGGTATGGGGGTAGGGGGTAGGGTGTAGGGGATGGGGGTAGGGTATGGGGGTAGGGGGTAGGGTATGGGGTAGGGGGTAGGGGATAGGGGGTAGGGTATGGGGGTAGGGGGTAGGGGATAGGGGGTAGGGGGTAGGGTATGGGGGTAGGGGGTAGGGTATGGGGGTAGGGTATGGGGGTAGGGGGTAGGGGATAGGGGGTAGGGGATGGGGGTAGGGGATAGGGGTAGGGGGTAGGGTATGGGGGTAGGGGATAGGGGGTAGGGTGTAGGGGGTAGGGGGTAGGGGATGGGGGTAGGGTGTAGGGGATGGGAGTAGGGTGTAGGGGGTAGGGGGTAGGGGATGGGGGTAGGGTGTAGGGGATGGGGGTAGGGTGTAGGGTAGGGGGTAGGGGATGGGGGTAGGGGGTAGGGGATAGGGGTAGGGGGTAGGGGTTAGGGGATAGGGGGTAGGGTATGGGGGTAGGGGGTAGGGTATGGGGGTAGGGGGTAGGGGGTAGGGTATGGGGGTAGGGGATAGGGGGTAGGGGGTAGGGGATAGGGGGTAGGGTATGGGGGTAGGGGGTAGGGGGTAGGGTATGGGGGTAGGGGGTAGGGTATGGGGGTAGGGGGTAGGGTATGGGGTAGGGGGTAGGGGGTAGGGTATGGGGGTAGGGGTAGGGGATAGGGGGTAGGGTATGGGGGTAGGGGGTAGGGTATGGGGGTAGGGGATAGGGGGTAGGGTATGGGGGTAGGGGGTAGGGGATAGGGGGTAGGGTATGGGGGTAGGGGGTAGGGGATAGGGGGTAGGGTATGGGGGTAGGGGATAGGGGGTAGGGTATGGGGGTAGGGGGTAGGGGGTAGGGTATGGGGGTAGGGGGTAGGGTATGGGGGTAGGGTGTAGGGGATGGGGGTATGGTATGGGGGTAGGGGGTAGGGGATAGGGGGTAGGGTATGGGGGTAGGGGGTAGGGTATGGGGGTAGGGGGTAGGGGATGGGGGTAGGGGGTAGGGGATAGGGGTAGGGGGTAGGGTATGGGGGTAGGGGATAGGGGGTAGGGTGTAGGGGGTAGGGGGTAGGGGATGGGGGTAGGGTGTAGGGGGTAGGGGGTAGGGGATGGGGGTAGGGGGTAGGGTGTAGGGGATGGGGGTAGGGGGTAGGGTGTAGAGGATGGGGGTAGGGGATAGGGGGTAGGGTGTAGGGGATAGGGGGTAGGGTGTAGGGGATGGGAGTAGGGTGTAGGGGATGGGGGTAGGGTGTAGGGGATGAGGGTAGGGTGCAGAGGGTAGGGTGTGTAGGGTGTAGAGGGTAGGGTGTGTAGGGTGTAGAGGGTAGGGTGTGTAGAGGGTAGGGTGTGTAGGGTGTAGAGGGTAGGGGGTAGGGTGTAGAGGGTAGGGGGTAGGGTGTAGGGTGTAGGGTGTAGATGGTAGGGTGTAGAGTGTAGGTGGTAGGGTGTAGGGGGTAGAGGGTAGGGGTAGAGTGTAGGGGGTAGGGTGTAGGGGGTAGGGTGTAGAGTGTAGAGGGTAGGGTGTAGAGGGTAGGGTGTAGGGTGTAGAGGGTAGGGTGTAGGGGGTAGAGAGTAGGGTGTAGAGGGTAGGGTGTAGGGTGTAGGGGGTAGAGAGTAGGGTGTAGAGGGTAGGGTGTAGAGGGTAGGGTGTGTAGGGTGTAGAGGGTAGGGGGTAGGGTGTAGAGGGTAGGGTGTAGAGGGTAGGGTGTAGGTGGTAGGGTGTAGAGGATAGGGTGTAGAGGGTAGGGTGTAGAGGGTAGGGTGTGTAGAGGGTAGGGTGTAGAGGGTAGGGGGTAGGGTGTAGGGGGTAGGGTGTAGAGGGTAGGGTGTAAAGGGTAGGGTGTGTAGAGGGTAGGGTGTGTAGGGTGTAGAGGGTAGGGGGTAGGGGGTAGGGTGTAGAGGGTAGGGGGTAGGGTGTAGGGTGTAGGGTGTAGAGTGTAGAGTGTAGGGGGTAGAGTGTAGGTGGTAGGGTGTAGGGGGTAGAGGGTAGGGGTAGAGTGTAGGGGGTAGGGTGTAGGGGGTAGGGTGTAGAGTGTAGAGGGTAGGGTGTAGAGGGTAGGGTGTAGGGTGTAGAGGGTAGGGTGTAGGGTGTAGGGGGTAGAGAGTAGGGTGTAGGGTGTAGAGGGTAGGGTGTAGAGGGTAGGGTGTGTAGGGTGTAGAGGGTAGGGGGTAGGGTGTAGAGGGTAGGGTGTAGAGTGTAGGGTGTAGGTGGTAGGGTGTAGAGGGTAGGGTGTAGAGGGTAGGGTGTGTAGAGGGTAGGGTGTAGGGTGTAGGGTGTAGGGTGTAGGGGGTAGGGTGTAGGGGGTAGAGTGTAGAGGGTAGGGTGTAAAGGGTAGGGTGTGTAGGGTGTAAAGGGTAGGGTGTGTAGGGGTAGAGGGTAGGGTGTAGGGTATAGGGGGTAGAGGGTAGAGGGTAGGGGGTAGAGGTAGGGGGTAGAAGGTAGGGTGTAGGGTGTAGGGGGTAGGGTGTAGGGGGTAGGGTGTGTAGGGGGTAGAGGGTAGGGTGAAGGGTGTAGAGGGTAGGGTGTAGGGGGTAGAAAGTAGGGTGTAGGGTGTAGGGGGGTAGGGTGTAGGGTGTAGAGGGTAGGGTGTAGAGGGTGGGGTGTAGGGGGTAGGGTGTAGGGGGTAGGGGGTAGGGGATGGGGGTAGGGGGTAGGGGATGGGGGTAGGGTGTAGGGTGTAGAGGGTAGGGTGTGTAGGGTGTAGAGGGTAGGGTGTGTAGGGTGTAGAGGGTAGGGTGTGTAGAGGGTAGGGTGTGTAGGGTGTAGAGTGTAGGGTGTAGGGGGTAGAGTGTAGGTGGTAGGGGGTAGAGGGTAGGGGTAGAGGGTAGGGGGTAGAGGGTAGGGGGTAGGGTGTAGGGGGTAGGGTGTAGAGTGTAGAGGGTAGGGTGTAGAGGGTAGGGTGTAGGGTGTAGAGGGTAGGGTGTAGGGGGTAGAGAGTAGGGTGTAGAGGGTAGGGTGTAGGGTGTAGGGTGTAGGGGGTAGAGAGTAGGGTGTAGGGTGTAGAGGGTAGGGTGTAGAGGGTAGGGTGTGTAGGGGGTAGGGTGTAGAGGGTAGGGTGTAGAGGGTAGGGTGTAGGTGGTAGGGTGTAGAGGTTAGAGTGTAGAGGGTAGGGTGTAGAGGGTAGGGTGTGTAGAGGGTAGGGTGTAGGGGGTAGGGTGTAGAGGGTAGGGGATGGGGGTAGGGTGTAGGGGATGGGGGTAGGGTGTAGGGGATGAGGGTAGGGTGTAGGGTGTAGAGGGTAGGGTGTGTAGGGTGTAGAGGGTAGGGTGTGTAGGGTGTAGAGGGTAGGGTGTGTAGAGGGTAGGGTGTGTAGGGTGTAGAGTGTAGGGTGTAGGGGGTAGAGTGTAGGTGGTAGGGGGTAGAGGGTAGGGGTAGAGGGTAGGGGGTAGAGGGTAGGGGTAGAGGGTAGGGGGTAGGGTGTAGGGGGTAGGGTGTAGGGGGTAGAGTGTAGAGTGTAGAGGGTAGGGTGTAGAGGGTAGGGTGTAGGGTGTAGAGGGTAGGGTGTAGGGTGTAGAGGGTAGGGTGTAGGGTGTAGGGTGTAGGGGGTAGAGAGTAGGGTGTAGGGTGTAGAGGGTAGGGTGTAGAGGGTAGGGTGTAGAGGGTAGGGTGTGTAGGGTGTAGAGGTTAGGGGGTAGGGTGTAGAGGGTAGGGTGTAGAGGGTAGGGTGTAGAGGGTAGGGTGTAGGTGGTAGGGTGTAGAGGGTAGGGTGTAGAGGGTAGGGTGTGTAGAGGGTAGGGTGTGTAGAGGGTAGGGTGTAGGGGGTAGGGTGTAGGGGGTAGGGTGTAGAGGGTAGGGTGTAAAGGGTAGGGTGTGTAGGGTGTAAAGGGTAGGGTGTGTAGGGGTAGAGGGTAGGGTGTAGGGTGTAGAGGGTAGGGGGTAGAGGGTAGAGGGTAGGGGGTAGGGTGTAGGGGGTAGGGTATAGGGTGTAGAGGTAGGGTGTAGGGGGTAGAAGGTGGGGTGTAGGGTGTAGGGGGTAGGGTGTAGGGGGTAGGGTGTGTAGGGGGTAGAGGGTAGGGTGAAGGGTGTAGAGGGTAGGGTGTAGGGGGTAGAAAGTAGGGTGTAGGGTGTAGAGGGTAGGGTGTAGAGGGTGGGGTGTAGGGGGTAGGGTGTAGGGGGTAGAGGGTAGGGGGTAGGGGGTAGGGTGTAGAGAGTAGGGTGTAGGGGGTAGAGAGTAGGGGGTAGGGTGTAGAGGGTAGGGGGTAGGGTGTAGAGGGTAGGGTGTAGAGGGTAGGGTGTAGGGGGTAGAGAGTAGGGGGTAGGGTGTAGAGGGTAGGGGGTAGGGTGTAGGGGGTAGGGTGTAGGGGGTAGAGAGTAGGGGGTAGGGGGTAGGGTGTAGGGTGTAGGGGGTAGGGTGTAGAGAGTAGGGTGTGTAGGGGGTAGGGTGTAGAGGGTAGGGTGTGTAGAGGGTAGGGTGTAGGGGGTAGGGTGTAGAGGGTAGGGTGTAAAGGGTAGGGTGTGTAGGGTGTAAAGGGTAGGGTGTGTAGGGGTAGGGTGTAGGGTGTAGGGTGTAGAGGGTAGGGTGTAGGGGGTAGGGTGTAGGGGGTAGAAGGTAGGGTGTAGGGGGTAGGGTGTGTAGGGGGTAGAGGGTAGGGTGAAGGGTGTAGGGTGTAGAGGGTAGGGTGTAGGGTGTAGGGTGTAGGGGGTTAGGGTGTAGGGTGTAGAGGGTAGGGTGTAGAGGGTAGGGTGTAGGGGGTAGGGTGTAGGGGGTAGGGTGTAGAGGGTAGGGTGTAAAGGGTAGGGTGTGTAGGGTGTAAAGGGTAGGGTGTGTAGGGGTAGGGTGTAGGGTGTAGAGGGTAGGGGGTAGAGGGTAGAGGGTAGGGTGTAGGGGGTAGGGTGTAGGGTGTAGAGGGTAGGGTGTAGGGGGTAGAAGGTAGGGCGTAGGGTGTAGGGGGTAGGGTGTGTAGGGGGTAGAGGGTAGGGTGAAGGGTGTAGGGTGTAGAGGGTAGGGTGTAGGGTGTAGGGGGTTAGGGTGTAGGGTGTAGAGGGTAGGGTGTAGAGGGTAGGGTGTAGGGGGTAGGGTGTAGGGGGTAGAGAGTAGGGTGTAGGGGGTAGAGAGTAGGGGGTAGAGGGTAGGGTGTAGAGGGTAGGGGGTAGGGTGTAGAGGGTAGGGTGTAGGGTGTAGAGGGTAGGGTGTAGGGGGTAGAGAGTAGGGGGTAGGGGGTAGGGTGTAGAGGGTAGGGTGTAGAGGGTAGAGGGTAGGGTGTGTGTAGGGGGTAGAGGGTAGGGTGTAGGGGGTAGAGGGTAGGGTGTAGGGGGTAGGGTGTAGAGGGTAGGGGGTAGGGTGTAGGGTGTAGAGGGTAGGGTGTAGGGAGTAGAGGGTAGAGGGTAGGGTGTAGCGCACACAGAGACTTGACAAACAGAATACACATCCCCCCTACCTTGTAGTCCTACCCAGTATTACTACCTTGTAGTCCTACCCAGTATTACTACCTTGTAGTCCTACCCAGTATTAAAGGCTGGACAAACAGAATACACATCCGCCCTACCTTGTAGTCCTACCCAGTATTACTACCTTGTAGTCATACCCAGTATTACTACCTTGTAGTCCTACCCAGTATTAAAGGCTGGACAAACATAATACACATCCCCCTACCTTGTAGTCCTACCCAGTATTAAAGACTTGACAAACAGAATACACATCTCCCCTACCTTGTAGTCCTACCCAGTATTCCTACCTTGTAGTCCTACCCAGTATTTCTACATTGTAGTCCTACCCAGTAATCATACCCTGTAGTCCTACCTTGTAGTGCTACCCAGTATTCCTACATTGTAGTCCTACCCAGTATTTCCTACCTTGTAATCCTACCCAGTATTCCTACCTTGTAGTCCTACCCAGTATTCCTACCTTGTAGTCCTACCCAGTATTCATACCTTGTAGTCCTACCCAGTATTCATACCTTGTAGTCCTACCCAGTATTCATACCTTGTAGTCCTACCCAGTATTCATACCTTGTAGTCCTATCCAGTATTCATACCTTGTAGTCCAACCCAGTACTCATACCTTGTAGTCCTACCCAGTATTCATACCTTGTAGTCCTACCCAGTATTAAAGGCATAACAATCTCTGAATGTCATTCAACTTTTGGGTGTTTTGTAACAGATGTCTCTTTCCGTTCATCAATTAGCCGCAGTTCGGATTAATTGATTTGATTTGTCAGTTAAAACCCCCATATATTCACACAGTACAAAGATGTTTTAAAGGATTGCACAATAAAGCCAGGGACTTATTTCCATCTTAGTCCCCATGTTTAACATGCCACGTATACAACAGCAACAGTCTGTACAAATGTGTTCTTACCAGATACGCTTTCTATTTAAAACAGTGAATGTTGGTCTCTGGTATTATGATGGCGGACATCTCTAACTAATGAAAAACAGTTGGACCACACTACCCCCTCCCCTGTCCAATAAATAACACACTACCCTCCCCCCTGTCCAATAAATAACACACTACCCTCCCCCCTGTCCAATAAATAACACACTACCCTCCCCCCTGTCCAATAAATAACACACTACCCTCCCCTGTCTAATAAATAACACACTACCCTCCCCTGTCTAATAACACACTACCCTCCCCTGTCTAATAAATAACACACTACCCTCCCCTGTCTAATAAATAACACGCTACCCTCCCCTGTCTAATCAATAACACACTACCCTCCCCTGTTTAATAAATAACACACTACCCTCCCCTGTCTAATAAATAACACGCTACCCTCCCCTGTCTAATCAATAACACACTACCCTCCCCTGTTTAATTAATAACACACTACCCTCCCCTGTCTAATAAATAACACACTACCCTCCCCTGTTTAATAAATAACACACTACCCTCCCCTGTCTAATAAATAACACACTACCCTCCCCTGTCTAATAAATAACACACTACCCTCCCCTGTCTAATAAATAACACACTACCCTCCCCTGTCTAATAGATAACACACTACCCTCCCCTGTCTAATAAATAACACACTACCCTCCCCTGTCTAATAAATAACACACTACCCTCCCCTGTCTAATAAATAACACACTACCCTCCCCTGTCTAATAAATAACACACTACCCTCCCCTGTCTAATAAATAACACACTACCCTCCCCTGTCTAATAAATAACACGCTACCCTCCCCTGTCTAATCAATAACACACTACCCTCCCCTGTTTAATTAATAACACACTACCCTCCCCTGTCTAATAAATAACACACTACCCTCCCCTGTTTAATAAATAACACACTACCCTCCCCTGTCTAATAAATAACACACTACCCTCCCCTGTCTAATAAATAACACACTACCCTCCCCTGTCTAATAAATAACACACTACCCTCCCCTGTCTAATAGATAACACACTACCCTCCCCTGTCTAATAAATAACACACTACCCTCCCCTGTCTAATAAATAACACACTACCCTCCCCTGTCTAATAAATAACACACTACCCTCCCCTGTCTAATAAATAACACACTACCCTCCCCTGTCTAATCAATAACACACTACCCTCCCCTGTCTAATCAATAACACACTACCCTCCCCTGTCTAATCAATAACACACTACCCTCCCCTGTCTAATAAATAACACACTACCCTCCCCTGTCTAATAAATAACACACTACCCTCCCCTGTCTAATAAATAACACGCTACCCTCCCCTGTCTAATAAATAACACACTACCCTCCCCTGTCTAATAAATAACACGCTACCCTCCCCTGTCTAATAAATAACACACTACCCTCCCCTGTCTAATAAATAACACGCTACCCTCCTCTGTCTAATAACACACTACCCTCCCCTGTCTAATAACACACTACCCTCCCCTGTCTAATAAATAACACGCTACCCTCCCCTGTCTAATAACACACTGCCCTCCCCTGTCTAATAACACACTACCCTCCCCTGTCTAATAACACACTGCCCTCCCCTGTCTAATAACACACTGCCCTCCCCTGTCTAATAACACACTGCCCTCCCCTGTCTAATAAATAACACACTACCCTCCCCTGTCTAATAAATAACACACTACCCTCCCCTGTCTAATAAATAACACACTACGCTCCCCTGTCTAATAAATAACACACTACCCTCCCCTGTCTAATAAATAACACACTACCCTCCCCTGTCTAATAAATAACACACTACCCTCCCCTGTCTAATAAATAACACACTACCCTCCCCTGTCTAATAAATAACACGCTACCCTCCCCTGTCCAATAAATAACACACTGCCCTCCCCTGTCTAATAAATAACACACTACCCTCCCCTGTCTAATAAATAACACACTACCATCCCCTGTCTAATAACACACTACCCTCCCCTGTCTAATAACACACTACCCTCCCCTGTCTAATAAATAACACACTACCCTCCCCTGTCTAATCAATAACACACTACCCTCCCCTGTCTAATAAATAACACACTACCCTCCCCTGTCTAATAAATAACACGCTACCCTCCCCTGTCCAATAAATAACACACTGCCCTCCCCTGTCTAATAAATAACACACTACCCTCCCCTGTCTAATAAATAACACACTACCATCCCCTGTCTAATAACACACTACCCTCCCCTGTCTAATAACACACTACCCTCCCCTGTCTAATAACACACTACCCTCCCCTGTCTAATAAATAACACACTACCCTCCCCTGTCTAATCAATAACACACTACCCTCCCCTGTCTAATAACACACTACCCTCCCCAATCTAATAACACACTACCCTCCCCTGTCTAATAAATAACACACTACCCTCCCCTGTCTAATAAATAACACACTACCCTCCCCTGTCTAATAACACACTACCCTCCCCTGTCTAATAACACACTACCCTCCCCTGTCTAATAAATAACACACTACCCTCCCCTGTCTAATAACACACTACCCTCCCCTGTCTAATAACACACTACCCTCCCCTGTCTAATAAATAACACACTACCCTCCCCTGTCTAATAAATAACACACTACCCTCCCCTGTCTAATAAATAACACACTACCCTCCCCTGTCTAATAAATAACACACTACCCTCCCCTGTCTAATAAATAACACGCTACCCTCCCCTGTCCAATAAATAACACACTGCCCTCCCCTGTCTAATAAATAACACACTACCCTCCCCTGTCTAATAAATAACACACTACCCTCCCCTGTCTAATAAATAACACACTACCCTCCCCTGTCTAATAACACACTACCCTCCCCTGTCTAATAACACACTACCCTCCCCTGTCTAATAACACACTACCCTCCCCTGTCTAATAAATAACACACTACCCTCCCCTGTCCAATAAATAACACACTGCCCTCCCCTGTCTAATAAATAACACACTACCCTCCCCTGTCTAATAAATAACACACTACCCTCCCCTGTCTAATTAATAACACACTACCCTCCCCTGTCTAATTAATAACACACTACCCTCCCCTGTCTAATTAATAACACACTACCCTCCCCTGTCTAATAAATAACACACTACCCTCCCCTGTCTAATAACACACTACCCTCCCCTGTCTAATAAATAACACACTACCCTCCCCTGTCTAATAAATAACACACTACCCTCCCCTGTCTAATAAATAACACACTACCCTCCCCTGTCTAATAAATAACACACTACCCTCCCCTGTCTAATTAATAACACACTACCCTCCCCTGTCTAATAAATAACACACTACCCTCCCCTGTTTAATAAATAACACGCTACCCTCCCCTGTTTAATAACACACTACCCTCCCCTGTCTAATAAATAACACACTACCCTCCCCTGTCTAATAAATAACACACTACTGTCTAATAAATAACACACTACCCTCCCCTGTCTAATAAATAACACACTACCCTCCCCTGTCTAATAAATAACACGCTACCCTCCCCTGTCCAATAAATAACACACTGCCCTCCCCTGTCTAATAAATAACACACTACCCTCCCCTGTCTAATAAATAACACACTACCCTCCCCTGTCTAATAAATAACACACTACTGTCTAATAAATAACACACTACCCTCCCCTGTCTAATAAATAACACACTACTGTCTAATAAATAACACACTACCCTCCCCTGTTTAATAAATAACACACTACCCTCCCCTGTCTAATAAATAACACACTACCATCCCCTGTCTAATTAATAACACACTACCCTCCCCTGTCTAATAACACACTACCCTCCCCTGTCTAATAACACACTACCCTCCCCTGTCTAATAACACACTACCCTCCCCTGTCTAATAAATAACACACTACCCTCCCCTGTCTAATAAATAACACGCTACCCTCCCCTGTCTAATAAATAACACGCTACCCTCCCCTGTCTAATAAATAACACGCTACCCTCCCCTGTCTAATAAATAACACACTACCATCCCCTGTCTAATAAATAACACGCTACCCTCCCCTGTCTAATAAATAACACACTACCCTCCCCTGTCTAATAAATAACACACTACCCTCCCCTGTCTAATTAATAACACACTACCCTCCCCTGTCAAATAACACACTACCCTCCCCTGTCTAATAAATAACACACTACCCTCCCCTGTCTAATTAATAACACACTACCCTCCCCTGTCAAATAACACACTACCCTCCCCTGTCTAATAACACGCTACCCTCCCCTGTCTAATAACACACTACCCTCCCCTGTCTAATAAATAACACACTACCCTCCCCTGTCTAATAAATAACACACTACCCTCCCCTGTCTAATAAATAACACACTACCGTCCCCTGTCTAATTAATAACACACTACCCTCCCCTGTCTAATAACACACTACCCTCCCCTGTCTAATAAATAACACACTACCCTCCCCTGTCTAATAAATAACACACTACCCTCCCCTGTCTAATAAATAACACACTACCCTCCCCTGTCTAATAACACGCTACCCTCCCCTGTCTAATAAATAACACGCTACCCTCCCCTGTCTAATAAATAACACACTACCCTCCCCTGTCTAATAAATAACACACTACCCTCCCCTGTCTAATAACACGCTACCCTCCCCTGTCTAATAACACACTACCCTCCCCTGTCTAATAAATAACACGCTACCCTCCCCTGTCTAATAAATAACACACTACCCTCCCCTGTCTAATAAATAACACACTACCCTCCCCTGTCTAATAAATAACACACTACCCTCCCCTGTCTAATTAATAACACACTACCCTCCCCTGTCTAATTAATAACACACTACCATCCCCTGTCTAATTAATAACACACTACCCTCCCCTGTCTAATTAATAACACACTACCCTCCCCTGTCTAATAAATAACACGCTACCCTGCCCTGTCTAATAAATAACACACTACCCTCCCCTGTCTAATAAAAAACACACTACCCTGCCCTGTCTAATTAATAACATACTACCCTCCCCTGTCTAATAAATAACACACTACCCTCCCCTGTCTAATAAATAACACACTACCCTGCCCTGTCTAATAAATAACACGCTACCCTGCCCTGTCTAATAAATAACACACTACCCTCCCCTGTCTAATAAAAAACACACTACCCTGCCCTGTCTAATAAATAACACACTACCCTCCCCTGTCTAATAAATAACACACTACCCTCCCCTGTCTAATTAATAACACACTACCCTCCCCTGTCTAATTAATAACACACTACCATCCCCTGTCTAATAAATAACACACTACCATCCCCTGTCTAATAAATAACACACTACCCTCCCCTGTCTAATAAATAACACACTACCCTCCCCTGTCTAATAAATAACACACTACCCTCCCCTGTCTAATAAATAACACACTACCCTCCCCTGTCTAATAAATAACACACTGCCCTCCCCTGTCTAATAAATAACACACTACCCTCCCCTGTATAATTAATAACACACTACCCTCCCCTGTCTAATTAATAACACACTACCCTCCCCTGTCTAATTGATAACACACTACCCTAACCTGTCTAATAAATAACACACTACCCTCCCCTGTCTAATAAATAACACACTACCCTCCCCTGTCTAATAAATAACACACTACCCTCCCCTGTCTAATTAATAACACACTACCCTCCCCTGTCTAATTAATAACACACTACCCTCCCCTGTCTAATTAATAACACACTACCCTCCCCTGTCTAATTAATAACACACTACCCTCCCCTGTCTAATAAATAACACACTACCCTCCCCTGTCTAATAAATAACACACTACCCTCCCCTGTCTAATAAATAACACACTACCCTCCCCTGTCTAATTAATAACACACTACCCTCCCCTGTCTAATTAATAACACACTACCCTCCCCTGTCTAATTAATAACACACTACCCTCCCCTGTCTAATTAATAACACACTACCCTCCCCTGTCTAATAAATAACACACTACCCTCCCCTGTCTAATAACACACTACCCTCCCCTGTCTAATAAATAACACACTACCCTCCCCTGTCTAATAAATAACACACTACCCTCCCCTGTCTAATAAATAACACACTACCCTCCCCTGTCTAATAAATAACACACTACCCTCCCCTGTCTAATAAATAACACACTACCCTCCCCTGTCTAATAAATAACACACTACCCTCCCCTGTCTAATAAATAACACACTACCCTCCCCTGTCTAATAACACACTACCCTCCCCTGTCTAATAACACACTACCCTCCCCTGTCTAATTAATAACACACTACCCTCCCCTGTCTAATTAATAACACACTACCCTCCCCTGTCTAATTAATAACACACTACCCTCCCCTGTCTAATTAATAACACACTACCCTCCCCTGTCTAATAAATAACACACTACCCTCCCCTGTCTAATAGATAACACACTACCCTCCCCTGTCTAATAAATAACACACTACCCTCCCCTGTCTAATAACACGCTACCCTCCCCTGTCTAATAACACGCTACCCTCCCCTGTCTAATCAATAACACGCTGCCCTCCCCTGTCTAATCAATAACACGCTGCCCTCCCCTGTCTAATAAATAACACACTACCCTCCCCTGTCTAATAACACACTACCCTCCCCTGTCTAATAACACACTACCCTCCCCTGTCTAATAACACACTACCCTCCCCTGTCTAATAACACACTACCCTCCCCTGTCTAATAACACGCTACCCTCCCCTGTCTAATCAATAACACGCTGCCCTCCCCTGTCTAATCAATAACACGCTGCCCTCCCCTGTCTAATCAATAACACGCTGCCCTCCCCTGTCTAATAAATAACACGCTACCCTCCCCTGTCTAATAACACACTACCCTCCCCTGTCTAATAACACACTACCCTCCCCTGTCTAATAAATAACACACTACCCTCCCCTGTCTAATAACACACTACCCTCCCCTGTCTAATAACACGCTGCCCTCCCCTGTCTAATCAATAACACGCTGCCCTCCCCTGTCTAATAAATAACACGCTACCCTCCCCTGTCTAATAACACACTACCCTCCCCTGTCTAATAACACACTACCCTCCCCTGTCTAATAACACACTACCCTCCCCTGTCTAATAAATAACACACTACCCTCCCCTGTCTAATAAATAACACACTACCCTCCCCTGTCTAATAAATAACACACTACCCTCCCCTGTCTAATAAATAACACACTACCCTCCCCTGTCTAATAAATAACACACTACCCTCCCCTGTCTAATAAATAACACACTACCCTCCCCTGTCTAATAAATAACACACTACCCTCCCCTGTCTAATAACACACGACCCTCCCCTGTCTAATAAATAACACACTACCCTCCCCTGTCTAATAAATAACACACTACCCTCCCCTGTCTAATAAATAACACACTACCCTCCCCTGTCTAATAAATAACACACTACCCTCCCCTGTCTAATAAATAACACACTACCCTCCCCTGTCTAATAAATAACACACTACCCTCCCCTGTCTAATAAATAACACACTACCCTCCCCTGTCTAATAAATAACACACTCCTCCCCTGTCTAATAAATAACACACTACCCTCTTCCTCCTCCTAGTTTGAGGTTCTGTTCTTCATGTAAAACTAGATGCTAGCTAGATGAATAGGATTCACGCCAGCTTATAAAGTAAAAGGTTAACTACATACAGCATCTTGTTTCGTCTGTATTGGTAAAAGGTAAGGGTAATGCAGGAACGTGAGCACGGAGTGCTTCTCAAATGGACCATTTTATGCATGGTATTATACATATTAGGAAACACCCTCTGTCTTTCTCTCTCTCTTCGCCTGAGCCTCTCTCTCTCCCCCTCTCTTCCCAGTTCCCTTTATTGTCCTTTCTCTCTTTCTCTCTCTCTCCCCCCTCTCTACCCAGTTCCCTTTATCGTCCTCTCTCTCTCCCCCTCTCTTCCCAGTTCCCTTTATTGTCCTCTCTTTCTATCTCTCTCTCTCCCCCCTCTCTTCCCTCTTCCCAGTTCCCTTTATCGTCCTCTCTCTCCCCCTCTCTTCCCAGTTCCCTTTATTGTCCTCTCTTTCTATCTCTCTCTCTCCCCCCTCTCTTCCCTCTTCCCAGTTCCCTTTATCGTCCTCTCTCCCTTTCCCCCTCTTCCCAGTTCCCTTTATCGTCCTCTCTCTCCCCAGTTCCCTTTATTGTCCTCTCTCTCTCCCCCTCTCTTCCCAGTTACCTTTATCGTCGTCTCTCCCTCTCCCCCTCTCTTCCCAGTTCCCTTTATCGTCCTCTCTCTCTCCCCCTCTCTTCCCAGTTCCCTTTATAGTCCTCTCTTTCTTTCTCTATTTCTCTCTCTCTCGCTCCCCCTCTCTTCTCAGTTCCCATTATCATCCTCTCCTCTCCTGAGGTGGGTTGTGGGGTCAGGCTGAGATTGAAGCAGAGGCATATGGGAGTTGTGGTCCCTGTAGCTGTGCTGTGATTGGCTCGTTGGTGAAGCTAATCACTGTGATGTTTCTGGCTTCATAGAGGTCTTGTTAATTAGTTCATGAGGTAATGAATCAATTAGTTAAAGCTGTTCCCACTGAGCTCATTCCTGTCCTGTCCTCTCCTGCCCTCTCCTCTCATCTCCTGCCCTCTCCTCTCATCTCATGCCCTCTCCTCTCATCTCATGCCCTCTCCTCTCCTCTCCTCTCCTCTCCTCTCCTCTCCTCTCTTGCCCCCACCAGACCACTTCTCTCCTCTCCTCTCTTCTCCTGCCCTCTCCTCTCCTCCTCTCCTCTCTTGCCCCCACCCCACCACTTCTCTCCTCTCCTCTCTTCTCCTGCCCTCTCCTCTCCTCCTTTCCTCTCTTGCCCCCACCCCACCACTTCTCTCCTCTCCTCTCTTCTCCTGCCCTCTCCTCTCCTCCTCTCCTCTCTTGCCCCCACCCCACCACTTCTCTCCTCTCCTCTCTTCTCCTGCCCTCTCCTCTCCTCCTCTCCTCTCTTGCCCCCACCCCACCACTTCTCTCCTCTCCTCTCTTCTCCTGCCCTCTCCTCTCCTCCTCTCTTCTCTTGCCCCCACCCCACCACTTCTCTCCTCTCCTCTCTTCTCCTGCCCTCTCCTCTCCTCCTCTCTTCTCTTGCCCCCACCCCACCACTTCTCTCCTCTCCTCTCTTCTCCTCTCCTCTCCTCTCCTCTCCTCTCCTCTCCTCTCCTGCCCCCACCCCACCACTTCTCCCCTCTCTGAATGGGAAAGCTGATACAGATCACTGAAGCATCTCTCACTAATATTAGATGAGTTTGTTGATACATTGAGTAACCGACACCTCTCCCTCTTTCTCTCTCAGGCATCGCCACATTAATAGCTAAAGGTGTCTATGATTCTGCCTTCCCTCTCCATGATGTAAGTGACAGTTCCTGTCCTTCCAGCTGCACATACAGTATTTGTGGTAATGTTACTGTTAACCTCGTGATAATGTTGATCTTGATAACGCAAACTGTAATACACTGTGAGCTTTCTAATTGTGTTGTGATTGGTGTGTCTGACTCCCCCCCCCTCTCTGCAGGGGGATTATAAGGTCGTGGGTCACTCGGAGAGGAATGACAGACAGGTAACTGCTGCTCTACTGTACTGTTGTTACAACCTGCCTCAAGATTGTAACTAACAATGGGAAACCACACACTGAATGAAGGAATAACACAATGAATGTATTCCATAAATAAACCATCACAACAATAATCAGATGAGGCCTGACGGTCAGTAAATTAGGTGTCAACTGCCAACGCAACAACGAAACAACCAAAGCTATTTACAGAGAGAGGAATCTCTCGCTGAACGGGGAAACAGTGGCTTCATGCCACAGCTGAGCTGTCACAGGTGTACCCTATCAGCACTGACCACCCTCCCAGCTCCGCCCACCTCTCCTACTCCGCCCACCAATCTGCTACAGGAAGTAAACCCAGCAGGGAGGGGCCGTAACACTGTACTCTACTACTCCACCCACCAATCTGCTACAGGAAGTAAACACAGTAGACAGAGCAGGGAGGGGCCGTAACACTGTACTCTACTACTCCACCCACCAATCTGCTACAGGAAGTAAACACAGTAGACAGAGCAGTGATTTTCTGTAACACTGTATTCTGCTACTCCGCTCGTTAGTCGGCTACAGGAAGTAAACACAGTAGACAGTGTAGGGTGGGGCCATTTCTACTGTTATGTGTTTCTATGTTGGGCTATTAATGTGCCTGATATGAAGTTCTCACATTAGACAGAGCAGGTAGGGGTTGTGACGCTGTACTCTACTGACTTCGAGAACCATATCTGCTACAGGTAGGCTGTTCTCACTAGTTTGTTTAGTGAGGTGATTGTAACTTCCGTGCTCTGCTGCTCTGTGCACCAATCTGCTACGGGACTGTTTATACGGTTTGTTCAGTTTTATGTAGTGGCTGTTACACTGTACTCGTGAGTACTCTATTCGCTGATCTGTTATAGTAAGTTAACACAGTAGATAGATCAGGTTGGGGTCGTAACTACTGTACGTCTTCTACTTCATTCACCAATCTGCTACAGGTAGTATTCACAGTAGTTCTTAGCAGGTAGGTTTCGTAACATTGTAATTTACTACTAAATTCATTAATCTGCTACAGTCAGTAAACCAGTCGACTGAGCAGTGATTGGTCCGTAACACTGTACTCTACTACTCCATCCATCAATCTGCTACAGGAAGTAAACACAGTAGACAGAGCAGGGAGGGATCGTAACGACTGTACTCTGTTACACCACCCACCAATCTGCTACAGGAAGTAAACACAGTAGACAGAGCAGGGAGGGGCCGTAACACTGTACTCTACTACTCCACCCACCAATCTGCTGCAGGAAGTAAACCCAGCAGACAGAGCAGGGAGGGGCCGTAACACTGTACTCTACTACTCCACCCACCAATCTGCTGCAGGAAGTAAACACAGTAGACAGAGCAGGGAGGGGCCGTAACACTGTACTCTACTACTCCACCCACCAATCTGCTGCAGGAAGTAAACACAGTAGACAGAGCAGGGAGGGGCCGTAACACTGTACTCTACTACTCCGCCCACCAATCTGCTACAGGAAGTAAACACAGTAGACAGAGCAGGGAGGGGCCGTAACACTGTACTCTACTACTCCGCCCACCAATCTGCTACAGGAAGTAAACACAGCAGACAGAGCAGGGAGGGGCCGTAACACTGTACTCTACTACTCCGCCCACCAATCTGCTACAGGAAGTAAACACAGTAGACAGAGCAGGGAGAGGCCGTAACACTGTACTCTACTACTCCGCCCACCAATCTGCTACAGGAAGTAAACACAGCAGACAGAGCAGGGAGGGGCCATAACACTGTACTCTACTACTCCCCCCACCAATCTGCTACAGGAAGTAAACACAGTAGACAGAGCAGGGAGGGGCCGTAACACTGTACTCTACTACTCCACCCACCAATCTGCTACAGGAAGTAAACACAGTAGACAGAGCAGGGAGGGGCCGTAACACTGTACTCTACTACTCCACCCACCAATCTGCTACAGGAAGTAAACACAGTAGACAGAGCAGGGAGGGGCCGTAACACTGTACTCTACTACTCCACCCACCAATCTGCTACAGGAAGTACTACAGTGCTTCCCAAACTGGGGGTTGGGACCCACTTGTGGGTCCAGGTGGGTCACAGGATTTAGCTTTAAAACGTATTTAGCTTTAAAACGGCAACATTTTCTCTCTGCTGCCAAGATGTTTTGTGTTTTTCACACTCAATTCTCAACCCTAACACTCAACCCTGACCCTCAACCCTCAACCCTGACCCTCAACCCTCAACCCTGACCCTCAACCCTCAACCCTCAACCCTGACCCTCAACCCTGACCCTCAACCCTCAAACCTAACACTCAACCCTGACACTCAACCCTCAACCCTTAACCCTCAACCCTCAACCCTTAACCCTCAACCCTTAACCCTCAACCCTGACCCTCAACCCTCAACCCTGACCCTCAACCCTCAACCCTGACCCTCAACCCTGACCCTCAACTCTCAACCCTCAACCCTGACCCTCAACCCTGACCCTCAACCCTCAACCCTGACCCTCAACCCTCAACCCTGACCCTCAACCCTCAACCCTGACCCTCAACCCTCAACCCTGACCCTCAACCCTCAACCCTGACCCTCAACCCTGACCCTCAACCCTGACCCTCAACTCTCAACCCTCAACCCTGACCCTCAACCCTGACCCTCAACCCTCAATCCTGACCCTCAACCCTCAACCCTGACCCTCAACCCTGACCCTCAACCCTCAACCCTGACCCTCAACCCTCAACCCTGACCCTCAACCCTGACCCTCAACCCTGACCCTCAACTCTCAACCCTCACACTCAACCCTCACGTTGGGTCACGAAAAAACACCTCAATTGGTGGGTCATGAAGAAAAAACATTTGGGAACCCCTGATGTACTCTACTCTGATGTCTGTATTGTACTCTGATGTCTGTCTGTACTCTGATGTCTGTACTCTACTCTGATGTCTGTACTGTACTCTGATGTCTGTACTCTACTCTGATGTCTCTACTCTACTCTGATGTCTCTACTCTACTCTGATGTCTCTACTCTACTCTGATGTCTGTATTGTACTCTACTCTGATGTCTGTATTGTACTCTACTCTGATGTCTGTACTCTACTCTGATGTCTGTACTCTACTCTGATGTCTGTACTCTACTCTACTCTGATGTCTGTACTCTACTCTGATGTCTGTACTCTACTCTACTCTGATGTCTGTACTCTACTCTGATGTCTGTACTATACTCTGATGTCTGTACTCTACTCTGATGTCTGTACTCTCCTCTGATGTCTCTACTCTACTCTGATGTCTGTATTGTACTCTACTCTGATGTCTGTACTCTACTCTGATGTCTGTACTCTACTCTACTCTGATGTCTGTACTCTGATGTCTGTTCTGTCTAAGCTGCTGCATGATGAGTGGGCCAGATATGGAGCCTTCTACAAATACCAACCTGTGGACCTCATCAGGTATCAACATTACTACATTATTACCTCATTACCAACAATACTATGTTATTACATCATTACATTATCAGATACCAACATTACCACAACTATATTACATTATCATCCGGTACCAACATTACAGCATTATTATTTCATTACATTATCGCCAGGTGCCCATGTTATTGTCCCATCGGGTACCTACATTATTATTACATTATCAGGTATTTACACCATTATTACATTATCACCAGGTACCTACATTATTGTTACATTATCAGCAGGTAACCACATTATTGTTACATTATCATCAGGTACCTACATTATTATTACAATATCATCAGGTACCAGCATTACTACAATGTTACCATATTACTACATTACATTATCAGATACCAACATTACTATGCTATTACTACATTACATTATCTGGTATCAACAGTACATTATTACTACATTACATTATCAGATACCAACATTACTATGTTATTACTACATTACATTATCATCAGGTATCAACACTACATTATTACCACATTACATTTTCAGATACCAACATTACTATGCTATTACTACATTATCACCAGGTATCAACACTACATTATTTCTACATTACATTATCAGATACCAACATCACTATGCTATTACTACATTACATTATCTGATATCAACATTACATTATTACTGCATTACATTATCAGGTACCACCATTACTATGCTATTAATACATTACATTATCACCAGGTATCAACACTACATTATTATTACATTACATTATCAGATACCAACATTACTATGCTATTACTACATTACATTATCATCAGGTATCAACACTACATTATTACTACATTACATTATCAGATACAAACATTACTATGCTATTACTACATTACATTATCGGGTACCGACATTACTATGCTATTAATACATTACATTATCATCAGGTATCAACACTACATTATTACTACATTACATTATCAGATACCAACATTACTATGCTATTACAACATTACATTATCATCAGGTATCAACACTACATTACATTATCAGGTACCAACATTACTATGCTATTACTACATTACATTATCTGGTATCAACACTACATTATTAATACATTACATTATTAGATACCAATACTACTACATTATTACTACATAGCATGATCATTAGATGCCATTATTACTACATTACATTGTCATCATTTGTTACAGAGCAACTTACAGAAACAATTAGGGTTAAGTGCCTTGCTCATGGGCCCATTGAGCGAAAAAAAAAAAATGTATTTAAAAAATATATATAGTTTTAATTATTTTCACCTGGTCGCCTCAAGGATTGAAACCAGCGACCTTTCGGTTACTTGCCCAACGCTCTTAATCGCAAAAAAAACCTGCTGCCCCGTCAATAGTTACCAACATTAGCAGATTATTACTACATTATCATCGATCATTATTACTAGTGAATCCAAACCCCAATAGCAGCCTCATCAGGTATAAGGACGGGTCTCTATTAGTACATTACATTATCATCAGGTATCAGCACCGGTCTCTATTAGTACATTACATTATCATCAGGTATCAGCGCCAGTCTCTATTAGTACATTACATTATCATCAGGTATCAGCGCCAGTCTCTATTAGTACATTACATTATCATCAGGTATCAGCGCCAGTCTCTATTAGTACATTACATTATCATCAGGTATCAGCGCCAGTCTCTATTAGTACATTACATTATCATCAGGTATCAGCGCCAGTCTCTATTAGTACATTACATTATCATCAGGTATCAGCGCCAGTCTCTATTAGTACATTACATTATCATCAGGTATCAGCGCCAGTCTCTATTGGTACATTACATTATCATCAGGTATCAGCACCGGTTTATATTGGTACATTACATTATCATCAGGTATCAGCGCCAGTCTCTATTAGTACATTACATTATCATCAGGTATCAGCACCGGTCTCTATTAGTACATTACATTATCATCAGGTATCAGCATCGGTCTCTATTGGTACATTACATTATCATCAGGTATCAGCACCGGTCTCTATTAGTACATTACATTATCATCAGGTATCAGCACCGGTCTCTATTGGTACATTACATTATCATCAGGTATCAGCACCGGTCTCTATTGGTACATTACATTATCATCAGGTATCAGCTCCGGTCTCTATTAGTACACTACATTATCATCAGGTATCAGCACCGGTCTCTATTAGTACATTGCATTATCATCAGGTATCAGCACCGGTCTCTATTAGTACATTGCATTATCATCAGGTATCAGCACCGGTCTCTATTAGTACATTACATTATCATCAGGTATCAGCACCGGTCTCTATTAGTACATTACATTATCATCAGGTATCAGCGCCAGTCTCTATTGGTACATTACATTATCATCAGGTATCAGCACCGGTCTCTATTAGTACATTACATTATCATTAGGTATCAGCACCAGTCTCTATTAGTACATTACATTATCATCAGGTATCAGCACCGGTCTCTATTAGTACATTACATTATCATCAGGTATCAGCGCCAGTCTCTATTGATACATTACATTATCATCAGGTATCAGCACCAGACTCTATTAGTACATTACATTATCATCAGGTATCGGCACCAGTCTCTATTAGTACATTACATTATCATCAGGTATCAGCACCAGACTCTATTAGTACATTACATTATCATCAGGTATCGGCACCAGTCTCTATTAGTACGTTACATTATCATCAGGTATCAGCACCAGTCTCTATTAGTACGTTACATTATCATCAGGTATCAGCGCCAGTCTCTATTAGTACATTACATTATCATCAGGTATCAGCACCGGTCTCTATTGGTACATTACATTATCATCAGGTATCAGCACCAGTCTCTATTAGTACATTACATTATCATCAGGTATCAGCACCAGTCTCTATTAGTACATTACATTATCATCAGGTATCAGCACCAGTCTCTATTAGTACATTACCATCAGGTATCAGCACCAGTCTCTATTAGTACATTACATTATCATCAGGTATCAGCACAAGTCTCTATTAGTACATTGCATTATCATCAGGTATCAGCACCAGTCTCTATTGGTACATTATCATCAGGTACCAGGACCAGTCTCTATTAGTACACTACATTATCATCAGGTATCAGCACCAGTCTCTATTAGTACATTACAATGCTGCATTATATTCAGGATCACACATCTGACTGCTGATGACCTCTGACTTACAGGAAGTACTTTGGGGAGAAGATCGGTCTGTACTTCGCCTGGCTGGGGGTCTATACTCAGCTGCTCATACCAGCCTCTCTGGTTGGGATTATCGTCTTCTGCTACGGCTGTTACACTGTGGATATGGACGTACCCAGGTACACACACACACACACACACACACACACACACACACACACACACACACACACACACACACACACACACACACACACACACACACACACACACACACACACACACACACACAGACCAGCTACATGCCAGGTACACACAGACCAGCTACATGCCAGGTACACACAGACCAGCTACATGCCAGGTACACACAGACCAGCTACATGCCAGGTACACACACAGACCAGCTACATGCCAGGTACACACACAGACCAGCTACATGCCAGGTACACACAGACCAGCTACATGCCAGGTACACACCCAGACCAGCTACATGCCAGGTACACACACAGACCAGCTACATGCCAGGTACACACAGACCAGCTACATGCCAGGTACACACACAGACCAGCTACATGCCAGGTACACACACAGACCAGCTACATGCCAGGTACACACACAGACCAGCTACATGCCAGGTACACACACACAGACCAGCTACATGCCAGGTACACACACAGACCAGCTACATGCCAGGTACACACACAGACCAGCTACAGGCCAGGTACACACACAGACCAGCTACATGCCAGGTACACACTCTAGTCTTGTCTGTGTGTAGGAGGAACATTGAGTGGAAACAACAGCTGAACAGGAAAGCCCTGGGGCCTCGTTTAGAAACCTTGTGTACGTACAAAGTATGCCCCAAAACATGCACCTGCCAGTTTTCAGGCAAAAGATGGCATTTATAAAAACTGAGAATGCGCTTATCCTCCTGCGAACATTAGACCTTGCGTATGTTTCTGGTGTTTGAAGTCCTGCCAGAAGACAACAGTAGCCTGGTAACCGTATCCAGGAATATATAACTTATTCAGAACATCAGCTGAATATAACAGGATGCCGTTAGTGAGAACATCAGCTGAATATAACAGGATGCCATTAGTGAGAACATCAGCTGAATATAACAGGATGCCATTAGTGAGAACATCAGCTGAATATAACAGGATGCCATTAGTGAGAACATCAGCTGAATATAACAGGATGCCGTTAGTGAGAACATCAGCTGAATATAACAGGATGCCATTAGTGAGAACATCAGCTGAATATAACAGGATGCCATTAGTGAGAACATCAGCTGAATATAACAGGATGCCGTTAGTGAGAACATCAGCTGAATATAACAGGATGCCGTTAGTGAGAACATCAGCTGAATATAACAGGATGCCGTTAGTGAGAACATCAGCTGAATATAACAGGATGCCGTTAGTGAGAACATCAGCTGAATATAACAGGATGCCATTAGTGAGAACATCAGCTGAATATAACAGGATGCCATTAGTGAGAACATCAGCTGAATATAACAGGATGCCATTAGTGAGAACATCAGCTGAATATAACAGGATGCCATTAGTGAGAACATCAGCTGAATATAACAGGATGCCGTTAGTGAGAACATCAGCTGAATATAACAGGATGCCATTAGTGAGAACATCAGCTGAATATAACAGGATGCCATTAGTGAGAACATCATCCGAATATAACAGGATGCCGTTAGTGAGAACATCAGCTGAATATAACAGGATGCCATTAGTGAGAACATCAGCTGAATATAACAGGATGCCATTAGTGAGAACATCAGCCGAATATAACAGGATGCCATTAGTGAGAACATCAGCTGAATATAACAGGATGCCGTTAGTGAGAACATCAGCTGAATATAACAGGATGCCATTAGTGAGAACATCAGCTGAATATAACAGGATGCCATTAGTGAGAACATCAGCTGAATATAACAGGATGCCATTAGTGAGAACATCAGCTGAATATAACAGGATGCCGTTAGTGAGAACATCAGCTGAATATAACAGGATGCCATTAGTGAGAACATCAGCTTAATATAACAGGATGCCATTAGTGAGAACATCAGCTGAATATAACAGGATGCCATTAGTGAGAACATCAGCTGAATATAACAGGATGCCATTAGTGAGAACATCAGCTGAATATAACAGGATGCCATTAGTGAGAACATCAGCTGAATATAACAGGATGCCGTTAGTGAGAACATCAGCTGAATATAACAGGATGCCGTTAGTGAGAACATCAGCTGAATATAACAGGATGCCGTTAGTGAGAACATCAGCTGAATATAACAGGATGCCATTAGTGAGAACATCAGCTGAATATAACAGGATGCCGTTAGTGAGAACATCAGCTGAATATAACAGGATGCCGTTAGTGAGAACATCAGCTGAATATAACAGGATGCCGTTAGTGAGAACATCAGCTGAATATAACAGGATGCCGTTAGTGAGAACATCAGCTGAATATAACAGGATGCCGTTAGTGAGAACATCAGCTGAATATAACAGGATGCCGTTAGTGAGAACATCAGCTGAATATAACAGGATGCCATTACTGAGAACATCAGCTGAATATAACAGGATGCCATTAGTGAGAACATCAGCTGAATATAACAGGATGCCGTTAGTGAGAACATCAGCTGAATATAACAGGATGCCATTAGTGAGAACATCAGCTGAATATAACAGGATGCCATTAGTGAGAACATCAGCTGAATATAACAGGATGCCGTTAGTGAGAACATCAGCTGAATATAACAGGATGCCGTTAGTGAGAACATCAGCTGAATATAACAGGATGCCGTTAGTGAGAACATCAGCTGAATATAACAGGATGCCATTAGTGAGAACATCAGCTGAATATAACAGGATGCCATTAGTGAGAACATCAGCTGAATATAACAGGATGCCATTAGTGAGAACATCAGCTGAATATAACAGGATGCCGTTAGTGAGAACATCAGCTGAATATAACAGGATGCCATTAGTGAGAACATCAGCTGAATATAACAGGATGCCATTAGTGAGAACATCAGCTGAATATAACAGGATGCCATTAGTGAGAACATCAGCTGAATATAACAGGATGCCATTAGTGAGAACATCAGCTGAATATAACAGGATGCCATTAGTGAGAACATCAGCTGAATATAACAGGATGCCATTAGTGAGAACATCAGCTGAATATAACAGGATGCCATTAGTGAGAAGAATCTATTTTATCTTTGCGTTCTAAAATAGAGGCATATTTCCTTCGGTTTACTTAATTTACATGATCACTGGAGAATAAATTCCTCACCTTTTCTGACTGTGATGGTTTCCTAGGCTACTCGTGCAATAGCCTATAGGCCTACAACCAGGTAGGATAGGCTACCATTCATCCCACCTGTCATTTTAAATGGACCCACTTCAGTAGTAAAAAGATACAGATATAATTGTTAGAAAAACAAGCCCGTTAGCGGCCGCTATAGTCATTTAAAGAGAGGCCCGTTAGCGGCCGCTATAGTCATTTAAAGAGAGGCCCGTTAGCGGCCGCTATAGTCATTTAAAAGAGAGGCCCGTTAGCGGCCGCTATAGTCATTTAAAAGAGAGGGCCGTTAGCGGCCGCTATAGTCATTTAAAGAGAGGCCCGTTAGCGGCCGCTATAGTCATTTAAAGAGAGGCCCGTTAGCGGCCGCTATAGTCATTTAAAAGAGAGGCCCGTTAGCGGCCTCTATAGTCATTTAAAGAGAGGCCCGTTAGCGGCCGCTATAGTCATTTAAAAGAGAGGCCCGTTAGCGGCCTCTATAGTCATTTAAAAGAGAGGCCCGTTAGCGGCCTCTATAGTCATTTAAAGAGAGGCCGTTGATGGTTCTATAGAGTTCCTCTGTTCAGTGTCTGTGGTCTTTTGCCCATCTTTTTTTATTTTATTGGCCAGTCTGATGTTTGGCTCTTTTCTTTGCAACTCTGCCTAGGAGGCCAGCATCCCGGAGTTGCCTCTTCAGTGTTGACGTTGAGACTGGTGTTTTGCGGGTACTATTTAATAAAGCTGCCAGTTGAGGACTTGTGAGGCATCTGTTTCTCAAACTAGACACTCTAATGTACTTGTTCTCTTGCTCAGTTGTGCACCGGGGCCTCCCACTCCTCTTTCTATTCTGGTTAGGGCCAGTTTGCGCTGTTCTGTGAAGGGAGTAGTACACAGCGTTGTACGAGATCTTCAGATTCTTGGAAATTTCTCGCATGGAATAGCCTTCATTTCTCAGAACAAGAATAGACTGACGAGTTTCAGAAGAAAATTATTTGTTTCTTGCCATTTTGAGCCTGTAATCGAACCCACAAATGCTGATGCTCCAGATACTCAACTAGTCTAAAGAAGGGCAGTTGTATTGCTTCTTTAAACAGAATAACAGTTTTCAGCTGTGCTAACATAATTGCAAAATGGTTTTCTAATGATAAACTTAGATTAGCTAACACAATGTGCCATTAGAACACAGGAGTGCTGGTTGCTGATAATGGGCCTCTGTACGCCTATGTAGATATTCCATAAAAAATCAGCCGTTTCCAGCTACAATAGTCATTTACAACATTAACAATGTCTACACTGTATTTATGACAAATTTGATGCTATTTTAATGGACAAAAAATTTGCTTTTCTTTCAAAAACGAGGACATTTCTAAGTGACCCCAAACATTTGAGTGGTAGTGTAGAGATCACAATCATTGTAGAAACGTAATACATAGATATCATTATCAGGTTCTCTATTTCCTTTAGATACTGTCTCCGCCTATTGCCAATACCTCCAAAGTATACAGCAGATAAAGGTGTTATTGTCTCCATAGAAGGTGACTGATGGGTGTTATTGTCCCCATAGAAGGTGACTGATGGGTGTTATTGTCCCCATAGAAGGTGACTGATGGGTGTTATTGTCCCCATAGAAGGTGACTGATGGGTGTTATTGTCCCCATAGAAGGTGACTGATGGGTGTTATTGTCCCCATAGAAGGTGACTGATGGGTGTTATTGTCCCCATAGAAGGTGACTGATGGGTGTTATTGTCTCCATAGAAGGTGACTGATGGGTGTTATTGTCTCCATAGAAGGTGACTGATGGGTGTTATTGTCCCCATAGAAGGTGACTGATGGGTGTTATTGTCCCCATAGAAGGTGACTGATGGGTGTTATTGTCTCCATAGAAGGTGACTGATGGGTGTTATTGTCTCCATAGAAGGTGACTGATGGGTGTTATTGTCCCCATAGAAGGTGACTGATGGGTGTTATTGTCTCCATAGAAGGTGACTGATGGGTGTTATTGTCCCCATAGAAGGTGACTGATGGGTGTTATTGTCTCCATAGAAGGTGACTGATGGGTGTTATTGTCTCCATAGAAGGTGACTGATGGGTGTTATTGTCCCCATAGAAGGTGACTGATGGGTGTTATTGTCTCCATAGAAGGTGAATGATGGGTGTTATTGTCTCCATAGAAGGTGACTGATGGGTGTTATTGTCTCCATAGAAGGTGACTGATGGGTGTTATTGTCCCCATAGAAGGTGAATGATGGGTGTTATTGTCTCCATAGAAGGTGACTGATGGGTGTTATTGTCTCCATAGAAGGTGACTGCTGGGTGTTATTGTCCCCATAAAAGGTGACTGATGGGTGTTATTGTCCCCATAGAAGGTGAATGATGGGTGTTATTGTCTCCATAGAAGGTGACTGATGGGTGTTATTGTCCCCATAGAAGGTGACTGATGGGTGTTATTGTCCCCATAGAAGGTGACTGATGGGTGTTATTGTCCCCATAGAAGGTGACTGATGGGTGTTATTGTCCCAATAGAAGGTGACTGATGGGTGTTATTGTCCCCATAGAAGGTGACTGATGGGTGTTATTGTCCCCATAGAAGGTGACTGATGGGTGTTATTGTCTCCATAGAAGGTGACTGATGGGTGTTATTGTCCCCATAGAAGGTGACTGATGGGTGTTATTGTCCCCATAGAAGGTGACTGATGGGTGTTATTGTCTCCATAGAAGGTGACTGATGGGTGTTATTGTCTCCATAGAAGGTGACTGATGGGTGTTATTGTCCCCATAGAAGGTGAATGATGGGTGTTATTGTCCCCATAGAAGGTGACTGATGGGTGTTATTGTCCCCATAGAAGGTGACTGATGGGTGTTATTGTCTCCATAGAAGGTGACTGATGGGTGTTATTGTCCCCATAGAAGGTGAATGATGGGTGTTATTGTCTCCATAGAAGGTGACTGATGGGTGTTATTGTCCCCATAGAAGGTGACTGATGGGTGTTATTGTCCCCATAGAAGGTGAATGATGGGTGTTATTGTCCCCATAGAAGGTGAATGATGGGTGTTATTGTCTCCATAGAAGGTGACTGATGGGTGTTATTGTCTCCATAGAAGGTGACTGATGGGTGTTATTGTCCCCATAGAAGGTGACTGATGGGTGTTATTGTCCCCATAGAAGGTGACTGATGGGTGTTATTGTCCCCATAGAAGGTGACTGATGGGTGTTATTGTCCCCATAGAAGGTGACTGATGGGTGTTATTGTCTCCATAGAAGGTGAATGATGGGTGTTATTGTCCCCATAGAAGGTGAATGATGGGTGTTATTGTCTCCATAGAAGGTGACTGATGGGTGTTATTGTCCCCATAGAAGGTGACTGATGGGTGTTATTGTCCCCATAGAAGGTGACTGATGGGTGTTATTGTCTCCATAGAAGGTGAATGATGGGTGTTATTGTCCCCATAGAAGGTGACTGATGGGTGTTATTGTCCCCATAGAAGGTGACTGATGGGTGTTATTGTCCCCATAGAAGGTGACTGATGGGTGTTATTGTCTCCATAGAAGGTGACTGATGGGTGTTATTGTCCCCATAGAAGGTGACTGATGGGTGTTATTGTCTCAATAGAAGGTGACTGATGGGTGTTATTGTCCCCATAGAAGGTGACTGATGGGTGTTATTGTCCCCATAGAAGGTGACTGATGGGTGTTATTGTCCCCATAGAAGGTGACTAATGGGTGTTATTGTCTCCATAGAAGGTGACTGATGGGTGTTATTGTCCCCATAGAAGGTGACTGATGGGTGTTATTGTCCCCATAGAAGGTGACTGATGGGTGTTATTGTCCCCATAGAAGGTGACTGATGGGTGTTATTGTCCCCATAGAAGGTGACTGATGGGTGTTATTGTCCCCATAGAAGGTGACTGATGGGTGTTATTGTCCCCATAGAAGGTGACTGATGGGTGTTATTGTCCCCATAGAAGGTGACTGATGGGTGTTATTGTCTCCATAGAAGGTGACTGATGGGTGTTATTGTCCCCATAGAAGGTGAATGATGGGTGTTATTGTCCCCATAGAAGGTGACTGATGGGTGTTATTGTCCCCATAGAAGGTGACTGATGGGTGTTATTGTCTCCATAGAAGGTGACTGATGGGTGTTATTGTCCCCATAGAAGGTGACTGATGGGTGTTATTGTCCCCATAGAAGGTGACTGATGGGTGTTATTGTCTCCATAGAAGGTGATTGATGGGTGTTATTGTCTCCATAGAAGGTGACTGATGGGTGTTATTGTCCCCATAGAAGGTGACTGATGGGTGTTATTGTCCCCATAGAAGGTGACTGATGGGTGTTATTGTCTCCATAGAAGGTGACTGATGGGTGTTATTGTCCCCATAGAAGGTGACTGATGGGTGTTATTGTCTCCATAGAAGGTGACTGATGGGTGTTATTGTCCCCATAGAAGGTGACTGATGGGTGTTATTGTCCCCATAGAAGGTGACTGATGGGTGTTATTGTCTCCATAGAAGGTGACTGATGGGTGTTATTGTCCCCATAGAAGGTGACTGATGGGTGTTATTGTCCCCATAGAAGGTGAATGATGGGTGTTATTGTCCCCATAGAAGGTGACTGATGGGTGTTATTGTCCCCATAGAAGGTGACTGATGGGTGTTATTGTCCCCATAGAAGGTGACTGATGGGTGTTATTGTCCCCATAGAAGGTGACTGATGGGTGTTATTGTCCCCATAGAAGGTGACTGATGGGTGTTATTGTCCCCATAGAAGGTGAATGATGGGTGTTATTGTCCCCATAGAAGGTGACTGATGGGTGTTATTGTCCCCATAGAAGGTGACTGATGGGTGTTATTGTCCCCATAGAAGGTGACTGATGGGTGTTATTGTCCCCATAGAAGGTGACTGATGGGTGTTATTGTCCCCATAGAAGGTGACTGATGGGTGTTATTGTCTCCATAGAAGGTGACTGATGGGTGTTATTGTCCCCATAGAAGGTGAATGATGGGTGTTATTGTCTCCATAGAAGGTGACTGATGGGTGTTATTGTCCCCATAGAAGGTGACTGATGGGTGTTATTGTCCCCATAGAAGGTGACTGATGGGTGTTATTGGCTCCATAGAAGGTGACTGATGGGTGTTATTGTCTCCATAGAAGGTGACTGATGGGTGTTATTGTCCCCATAGAAGGTGACTGATGGGTGTTATTGTCCCCATAGAAGGTGAATGATGGGTGTTATTGTCCCCATAGAAGGTGACTGATGGGTGTTATTGTCCCCATAGAAGGTGACTGATGGGTGTTATTGTCCCCATAGAAGGTGACTGATGGGTGTTATTGTCTCCATAGAAGGTGACTGATGGGTGTTATTGTCCCCATAGAAGGTGACTGATGGGTGTTATTGTCCCCATAGAAGGTGACTGATGGGTGTTATTGTCCCCATAGAAGGTGACTGATGGGTGTTATTGTCCCCATAGAAGGTGACTGATGGGTGTTATTGTCCCCATAGAAGGTGACTGATGGGTGTTATTGTCCCCATAGAAGGTGACTGATGGGTGTTATTGTCTCCATAGAAGGTGACTGATGGGTGTTATTGTCCCCATAGAAGGTGACTGATGGGTGTTATTGTCCCCATAGAAGGTGACTGATGGGTGTTATTGTCTCCATAGAAGGTGACTGATGGGTGTTATTGTCCCCATAGAAGGTGACTGATGGGTGTTATTGTCCCCATAGAAGGTGACTGATGGGTGTTATTGTCTCCATAGAAGGTGACTGATGGGTGTTATTGTCCCCATAGAAGGTGACTGATGGGTGTTATTGTCCCCATAGAAGGTGAATGATGGGTGTTATTGTCTCCATAGAAGGTGACTGATGGGTGTTATTGTCCCCATAGAAGGTGACTGATGGGTGTTATTGTCCCCATAGAAGGTGACTGATGGGTGTTATTGTCCCCATAGAAGGTGACTGATGGGTGTTATTGTCCCCATAGAAGGTGACTGATGGGTGTTATTGTCCCCATAGAAGGTGACTGATGGGTGTTATTGTCCCCATAGAAGGTGACTGATGGGTGTTATTGTCCCCATAGAAGGTGAATGATGGGTGTTATTGTCCCCATAGAAGGTGACTGATGGGTGTTATTGTCCCCATAGAAGGTGACTGATGGGTGTTATTGTCCCCATAGAAGGTGACTGATGGGTGTTATTGTCCCCATAGAAGGTGACTGATGGGTGTTATTGTCCCCATAGAAGGTGACTGATGGGTGTTATTGTCTCCATAGAAGGTGACTGATGGGTGTTATTGTCCCCATAGAAGGTGAATGATGGGTGTTATTGTCTCCATAGAAGGTGACTGATGGGTGTTATTGTCCCCATAGAAGGTGACTGATGGGTGTTATTGTCCCCATAGAAGGTGACTGATGGGTGTTATTGGCTCCATAGAAGGTGACTGATGGGTGTTATTGTCTCCATAGAAGGTGACTGATGGGTGTTATTGTCCCCATAGAAGGTGACTGATGGGTGTTATTGTCCCCATAGAAGGTGAATGATGGGTGTTATTGTCCCCATAGAAGGTGACTGATGGGTGTTATTGTCCCCATAGAAGGTGACTGATGGGTGTTATTGTCCCCATAGAAGGTGACTGATGGGTGTTATTGTCTCCATAGAAGGTGACTGATGGGTGTTATTGTCCCCATAGAAGGTGACTGATGGGTGTTATTGTCCCCATAGAAGGTGACTGATGGGTGTTATTGTCCCCATAGAAGGTGACTGATGGGTGTTATTGTCCCCATAGAAGGTGACTGATGGGTGTTATTGTCCCCATAGAAGGTGACTGATGGGTGTTATTGTCCCCATAGAAGGTGTCTGATGGGTGTTATTGTCTCCATAGAAGGTGACTGATGGGTGTTATTGTCCCCATAGAAGGTGACTGATGGGTGTTATTGTCCCCATAGAAGGTGACTGATGGGTGTTATTGTCTCCATAGAAGGTGACTGATGGGTGTTATTGTCCCCATAGAAGGTGACTGATGGGTGTTATTGTCCCCATAGAAGGTGACTGATGGGTGTTATTGTCTCCATAGAAGGTGACTGATGGGTGTTATTGTCCCCATAGAAGGTGACTGATGGGTGTTATTGTCCCCATAGAAGGTGAATGATGGGTGTTATTGTCTCCATAGAAGGTGACTGATGGGTGTTATTGTCCCCATAGAAGGTGACTGATGGGTGTTATTGTCCCCATAGAAGGTGACTGATGGGTGTTATTGTCCCCATAGAAGGTGACTGATGGGTGTTATTGTCCCCATAGAAGGTGACTGATGGGTGTTATTGTCTCCATAGAAGGTGAATGATGGGTGTTATTGTCTCCATAGAAGGTGACTGATGGGTGTTATTGTCCCCATAGAAGGTGACTGATGGGTGTTATTGTCCCCATAGAAGGTGACTGATGGGTGTTATTGTCTCCATAGAAGGTGACTGATGGGTGTTATTGTCCCCATAGAAGGTGACTGATGGGTGTTATTGTCCCCATAGAAGGTGACTGATGGGTGTTATTGTCCCCATAGAAGGTGACTGATGGGTGTTATTGTCCCCATAGAAGGGGACTGATGGGTGTTATTGTCCCCATAGAAGGTGACTGATGGGTGTTATTGTCCCCATAGAAGGTGACTGATGGGTGTTATTGTCCCCATAGAAGGTGACTGATGGGTGTTATTGTCTCCATAGAAGGTGACTGATGGGTGTTATTGTCCCCATAGAAGGTGACTGATGGCTGTTATTGTCCCCATAGAAGGTGACTGATGGGTGTTATTGTCTCCATAGAAGGTGACTGATGGGTGTTATTGTCTCCATAGAAGGTGACTGATGGGTGTTATTGTCCCCATAGAAGGTGACTGATGGGTGTTATTGTCTCCATAGAAGGTGACTGATGGGTGTTATTGTCCCCATAGAAGGTGACTGATGGGTGTTATTGTCTCCATAGAAGGTGACTGATGGGTGTTATTGTCTCCATAGAAGGTGACTGATGGGTGTTATTGTCCCCATAGAAGGTGACTGATGGGTGTTATTGTCTCCATAGAAGGTGACTGATGGGTGTTATTGTCCCCATAGAAGGTGACTGATGGGTGTTATTGTCCCCATAGAAGGTGAATGATGGGTGTTATTGTCCCCATAGAAGGTGACTGATGGGTGTTATTGTCCCCATAGAAGGTGACTGATGGGTGTTATTGTCCCCATAGAAGGTGACTGATGGGTGTTATTGTCCCCATAGAAGGTGACTGATGGGTGTTATTGTCCCCATAGAAGGTGACTGATGGGTGTTATTGTCCCCATAGAAGGTGACTGATGGGTGTTATTGTCTCCATAGAAGGTGACTGATGGGTGTTATTGTCTCCATAGAAGGTGACTGATGGGTGTTATTGTCCCCATAGAAGGTGACTGATGGGTGTTATTGTCCCCATAGAAGGTGACTGATGGGTGTTATTGTCCCCATAGAAGGTGACTGATGGGTGTTATTGTCTCCATAGAAGGTGACTGATGGGTGTTATTGTCTCCATAGAAGGTGACTGATGGGTGTTATTGTCTCCATAGAAGGTGACTGATGGGTGTTATTGTCCCCATAGAAGGTGACTGATGGGTGTTATTGTCTCCATAGAAGGTGACTGATGGGTGTTATTGTCCCCATAGAAGGTGACTGATGGGTGTTATTGTCCCCATAGAAGGTGAATGATGGGTGTTATTGTCCCCATAGAAGGTGACTGATGGGTGTTATTGTCCCCATAGAAGGTGACTGATGGGTGTTATTGTCTCCATAGAAGGTGACTGATGGGTGTTATTGTCTCCATAGAAGGTGACTGATGGGTGTTATTGTCTCCATAGAAGGTGACTGATGGGTGTTATTGTCCCCATAGAAGGTGACTGATGGGTGTTATTGTCTCCATAGAAGGTGACTGATGGGTGTTATTGTCCCCATAGAAGGTGACTGATGGGTGTTATTGTCCCCATAGAAGGTGACTGATGGGTGTTATTGTCCCCATAGAAGGTGACTGATGGGTGTTATTGTCCCCATAGAAGGTGACTGATGGGTGTTATTGTCTCCATAGAAGGTGACTGATGGGTGGTATTGTCCCCATAGAAGGTGACTGATGGGTGTTATTGTCCCCATAGAAGGTGACTGATGGGTGTTATTGTCCCCATAGAAGGTGACTGATGGGTGGTATTGTCCCCATAGAAGGTGACTGATGGGTGTTATTGTCCCCATAGAAGGTGAATGATGGGTGTTATTGTCCCCATAGAAGGTGAATGATGGGTGTTATTGTCCCCATAGAAGGTGACTGATGGGTGTTATTGTCTCCATAGAAGGTGACTGATGGGTGTTATTGTCCCCATAGAAGGTGACTGATGGGTGTTATTGTCTCCATAGAAGGTGACTGATGGGTGTTATTGTCCCCATAGAAGGTGACTGATGGGTGTTATTGTCCCCATAGAAGGTGACTGATGGGTGTTATTGTCCCCATAGAAGGTGACTGATGGGTGTTATTGTCCCCATAGAAGGTGACTGATGGGTGTTATTGTCCCCATAGAAGGTGACTGATGGGTGTTATTGTCCCCATAGAAGGTGACTGATGGGTGTTATTGTCCCCATAGAAGGTGACTGATGGGTGTTATTGTCCCCATAGAAGGTGACTGATGGGTGGTATTGTCCCCATAGAAGGTGACTGATGGGTGTTATTGTCTCCATAGAAGGTGACTGATGGGTGTTATTGTCCCCATAGAAGGTGACTGATGGGTGTTATTGTCTCCATAGAAGGTGACTGATGGGTGTTATTGTCCCCATAGAAGGTGACTGATGGGTGTTATTGTCTCCATAGAAGGTGACTGATGGGTGTTATTGACTCCATAGAAGGTGACTGATGGGTGTTATTGTCCCCATAGAAGGTGACTGATGGGTGTTATTGTCTCCATAGAAGGTGAATGATGGGTGTTATTGTCCCCATAGAAGGTGACTGATGGGTGTTATTGTCCCCATAGAAGGTGACTGATGGGTGTTATTGTCCCCATAGAAGGTGACTGATGGGTGTTATTGTCCCCATAGAAGGTGACTGATGGGTGTTATTGTCCCCATAGAAGGTGACTGATGGGTGTTATTGTCTCCATAGAAGGTGACTGATGGGTGTTATTGTCTCCATAGAAGGTGACTGATGGGTGTTATTGTCCCCATAGAAGGTGACTGATGGGTGTTATTGTCTCCATAGAAGGTGACTGATGGGTGTTATTGTCCCCATAGAAGGTGACTGATGGGTGTTATTGTCCCCATAGAAGGTGAATGATGGGTGTTATTGTCCCCATAGAAGGTGACTGATGGGTGTTATTGTCCCCATAGAAGGTGACTGATGGGTGTTATTGTCCCCATAGAAGGTGACTGATGGGTGTTATTGTCCCCATAGAAGGTGACTGATGGGTGTTATTGTCCCCATAGAAGGTGACTGATGGGTGTTATTGTCCCCATAGAAGGTGACTGATGGGTGTTATTGTCTCCATAGAAGGTGACTGATGGGTGTTATTGTCTCCATAGAAGGTGACTGATGGGTGTTATTGTCCCCATAGAAGGTGACTGATGGGTGTTATTGTCTCCATAGAAGGTGACTGATGGGTGTTATTGTCCCCATAGAAGGTGACTGATGGGTGTTATTGTCTCCATAGAAGGTGACTGATGGGTGTTATTGTCCCCATAGAAGGTGACTGATGGGTGTTATTGTCTCCATAGAAGGTGACTGATGGGTGTTATTGTCCCCATAGAAGGTGAATGATGGGTGTTATTGTCCCCATAGAAGGTGACTGATGGGTGTTATTGTCCCCATAGAAGGTGACTGATGGGTGGTATTGTCCCCATAGAAGGTGACTGATGGGTGTTATTGTCCCCATAGAAGGTGACTGATGGGTGTTATTGTCCCCATAGAAGGTGACTGATGGGTGGTATTGTCCCCATAGAAGGTGACTGATGGGTGTTATTGTCCCCATAGAAGGTGAATGATGGGTGTTATTGTCTCCATAGAAGGTGACTGATGGGTGTTATTGTCCCCATAGAAGGTGACTGATGGGTGTTATTGTCCCCATAGAAGGTGACTGATGGGTGTTATTGTCTCCATAGAAGGTGACTGATGGGTGTTATTGTCCCCATAGAAGGTGACTGATGGGTGTTATTGTCCCCATAGAAGGTGAATGATGGGTGTTATTGTCCCCATAGAAGGTGAATGATGGGTGTTATTGTCCCCATAGAAGGTGACTGATGGGTGTTATTGTCTCCATAGAAGGTGACTGATGGGTGTTATTGTCCCCATAGAAGGTGACTGATGGGTGTTATTGTCTCCATAGAAGGTGACTGATGGGTGTTATTGTCCCCATAGAAGGTGACTGATGGGTGTTATTGTCCCCATAGAAGGTGACTGATGGGTGTTATTGCCCCCATAGAAGGTGACTGATGGGTGTTATTGTCCCCATAGAAGGTGACTGATGGGTGTTATTGTCCCCATAGAAGGTGACTGATGGGTGTTATTGTCCCCATAGAAGGTGACTGATGGGTGTTATTGTCCCCATAGAAGGTGACTGATGGGTGTTATTGTCCCCATAGAAGGTGACTGATGGGTGTTATTGTCTCCATAGAAGGTGACTGATGGGTGTTATTGTCCCCATAGAAGGTGACTGATGGGTGTTATTGTCTCCATAGAAGGTGACTGATGGGTGTTATTGTCCCCATAGAAGGTGACTGATGGGTGTTATTGTCTCCATAGAAGGTGACTGATGGGTGTTATTGACTCCATAGAAGGTGACTGATGGGTGTTATTGTCCCCATAGAAGGTGACTGATGGGTGTTATTGTCTCCATAGAAGGTGACTGATGGGTGTTATTGTCCCCATAGAAGGTGACTGATGGGTGTTATTGTCCCCATAGAAGGTGACTGATGGGTGTTATTGTCCCCATAGAAGGTGACTGATGGGTGTTATTGTCCCCATAGAAGGTGACTGATGGGTGTTATTGTCCCCATAGAAGGTGACTGATGGGTGTTATTGTCCCCATAGAAGGTGACTGATGGGTGTTATTGTCCCCATAGAAGGTGACTGATGGGTGTTATTGTCCCCATAGAAGGTGACTGATGGGTGTTATTGTCCCCATAGAAGGTGACTGATGGGTGTTATTGTCCCCATAGAAGGTGACTGATGGGTGTTATTGTCCCCATAGAAGGTGACTGATGGGTGTTATTGTCCCCATAGAAGGTGACTGATGGGTGTTATTGTCCCCATAGAAGGTGACTGATGGGTGGTATTGTCCCCATAGAAGGTGACTGATGGGTGTTATTGTCTCCATAGAAGGTGACTGATGGGTGTTATTGTCTCCATAGAAGGTGACTGATGGGTGTTATTGTCCCCATAGAAGGTGACTGATGGGTGTTATTGTCTCCATAGAAGGTGACTGATGGGTGTTATTGTCCCCATAGAAGGTGACTGATGGGTGTTATTGTCTCCATAGAAGGTGACTGATGGGTGTTATTGTCTCCATAGAAGGTGACTGATGGGTGTTATTGTCCCCATAGAAGGTGACTGATGGGTGTTATTGTCTCCATAGAAGGTGACTGATGGGTGTTATTGTCCCCATAGAAGGTGACTGATGGGTGTTATTGTCCCCATAGAAGGTGACTGATGGGTGGTATTGTCCCCATAGAAGGTGACTGATGGGTGTTATTGTCTCCATAGAAGGTGACTGATGGGTGTTATTGTCCCCATAGAAGGTGACTGATGGGTGTTATTGTCCCCATAGAAGGTGACTGATGGGTGTTATTGTCCCCATAGAAGGTGACTGATGGGTGTTATTGTCTCCATAGAAGGTGACTGATGGGTGTTATTGTCCCCATAGAAGGTGACTGATGGGTGTTATTGTCCCCATAGAAGGTGACTGATGGGTGTTATTGTCCCCATAGAAGGTGACTGATGGGTGTTATTGTCCCCATAGAAGGTGACTGATGGGTGTTATTGTCCCCATAGAAGGTGACTGATGGGTGTTATTGTCTCCATAGAAGGTGACTGATGGGTGTTATTGTCCCCATAGAAGGTGAATGATGGGTGTTATTGTCCCCATAGAAGGTGACTGATGGGTGTTATTGTCTCCATAGAAGGTGACTGATGGGTGTTATTGTCTCCATAGAAGGTGACTGATGGGTGTTATTGTCCCCATAGAAGGTGACTGATGGGTGTTATTGTCCCCATAGAAGGTGACTGATGGGTGTTATTGTCCCCATAGAAGGTGACTGATGGGTGTTATTGTCTCCATAGAAGGTGACTGATGGGTGTTATTGTCCCCATAGAAGGTGACTGATGGGTGTTATTGTCCCCATAGAAGGTGACTGATGGGTGTTATTGTCCCCATAGAAGGTGACTGATGGGTGTTATTGTCCCCATAGAAGGTGACTGATGGGTGTTATTGTCCCCATAGAAGGTGACTGATGGGTGTTATTGTCTCCATAGAAGGTGACTGATGGGTGTTATTGTCCCCATAGAAGGTGACTGATGGGTGTTATTGTCTCCATAGAAGGTGACTGATGGGTGTTATTGTCCCCATAGAAGGTGAATGATGGGTGTTATTGTCCCCATAGAAGGTGACTGATGGGTGTTATTGTCCCCATAGAAGGTGAATGATGGGTGTTATTGTCCCCATAGAAGGTGACTGATGGGTGTTATTGTCCCCATAGAAGGTGAATGATGGGTGTTATTGTCCCCATAGAAGGTGACTGATGGGTGTTATTGTCCCCATAGAAGGTGAATGATGGGTGTTATTGTCCCCATAGAAGGGGACTGATGGGTGTTATTGTCTCCATAGAAGGTGACTGATGGGTGTTATTGTCCCCATAGAAGGGGACTGATGGGTGTTATTGTCCCCATAGAAGGGGACTGATGGGTGTTATTGTCCCCATAGAAGGTGAATGATGGGTGTTATTGTCCCCATAGAAGGTGACTGATGGGTGTTATTGTCCCCATAGAAGGTGACTGATGGGTGTTATTGTCCCCATAGAAGGTGAATGATGGGTGGTATTGTCCCCATAGAAGGTGACTGATGGGTGTTATTGTCCCCATAGAAGGTGACTGATGGGTGTTATTGTCCCCATAGAAGGTGACTGATGGGTGTTATTGTCTCCATAGAAGGTGACTGATGGGTGTTATTGTCCCCATAGAAGGTGACTGATGGGTGTTATTGTCTCCATAGAAGGTGACTGATGGGTGTTATTGTCCCCATAGAAGGTGAATGATGGGTGTTATTGTCTCCATAGAAGGTGTCTGATGGGTGTTATTGTCCCCATAGAAGGTGACTGATGGGTGTTATTGTCTCCATAGAAGGTGACTGATGGGTGTTATTGTCTCCATAGAAGGTGACTGATGGGTGTTATTGTCCCCATAGAAGGTGACTGATGGGTGTTATTGTCCCCATAGAAGGTGAATGATGGGTGTTATTGTCTCCATAGAAGGTGACTGATGGGTGTTATTGTCCCCATAGAAGGTGACTGATGGGTGTTATTGTCCCCATAGAAGGGGACTGATGGGTGTTATTGTCCCCATTGAAGGTGACTGATGGGTGGTATTGTCCCCATAGAAGGTGAATGATGGGTGTTATTGTCCCCATAGAAGGTGACTGATGGGTGTTATTGTCTCCATAGAAGGTGACTGATGGGTGTTATTGTCCCCATAGAAGGTGAATGATGGGTGTTATTGTCTCCATAGAAGGTGACTGATGGGTGTTATTGTCTCCATAGAAGGTGACTGATGGGTGTTATTGTCCCCATAGAAGGTGACTGATGGGTGTTATTGTCCCCATAGAAGGTGAATGATGGGTGTTATTGTCTCCATAGAAGGTGACTGATGGGTGTTATTGTCCCCATAGAAGGTGACTGATGGGTGTTATTGTCCCCATAGAAGGGGACTGATGGGTGTTATTGTCCCCATAGAAGGTGACTGATGGGTGGTATTGTCCCCATAGAAGGTGAATGATGGGTGTTATTGTCTCCATAGAAGGTGACTGATGGGTGTTATTGTCTCCATTGAAGGTGACTGATGGGTGTTATTGTCTCCATAGAAGGTGACTGATGGGTGTTATTGTCCCCATAGAAGGTGACTGATGGGTGTTATTGTCCCCATAGAAGGTGACTGATGGGTGTTATTGTCTCCATAGAAGGTGACTGATGGGTGTTATTGTCTCCATAGAAGGTGACTGATGGGTGTTATTGTCCCCATAGAAGGTGACTGATGGGTGTTATTGTCCCCATAGAAGGTGAATGATGGGTGTTATTGTCCCCATAGAAGGTGACTGATGGGTGTTATTGTCCCCATAGAAGGTGACTGATGGGTGTTATTGTCCCCATAGAAGGTGACTGATGGGTGTTATTGTCCCCATAGAAGGTGACTGATGGGTGTTATTGTCCCCATAGAAGGTGACTGATGGGTGTTATTGTCTCCATAGAAGGTGACTGATGGGTGTTATTGTCCCCATAGAAGGTGACTGATGGGTGTTATTGTCTCCATAGAAGGTGACTGATGGGTGTTATTGTCTCCATAGAAGGTGACTGATGGGTGTTATTGTCCCCATAGAAGGTGACTGATGGGTGTTATTGTCCCCATAGAAGGTGACTGATGGGTGTTATTGTCCCCATAGAAGGTGACTGATGGGTGTTATTGTCTCCATAGAAGGTGACTGATGGGTGTTATTGTCCCCATAGAAGGTGAATGATGGGTGTTATTGTCCCCATAGAAGGTGACTGATGGGTGTTATTGTCCCCATAGAAGGTGACTGATGGGTGTTATTGTCCCCATAGAAGGTGACTGATGGGTGTTATTGTCTCCATAGAAGGTGACTGATGGGTGTTATTGTCCCCATAGAAGGTGACTGATGGGTGTTATTGTCTCCATAGAAGGTGACTGATGGGTGTTATTGTCCCCATAGAAGGTGATTGATGGGTGTTATTGTCCCCATAGAAGGTGACTGATGGGTGTTATTGTCCCCATAGAAGGTGACTGATGGGTGTTATTGTCCCCATAGAAGGTGACTGATGGGTGTTATTGTCTCCATAGAAGGTGACTGATGGGTGTTATTGTCCCCATAGAAGGTGACTGATGGGTGTTATTGTCCCCATAGAAGGTGACTGATGGGTGTTATTGTCCCCATAGAAGGTGACTGATGGGTGTTATTGTCCCCATAGAAGGTGACTGATGGGTGTTATTGTCCCCATAGAAGGTGACTGATGGGTGTTATTGTCCCCATAGAAGGTGACTGATGGGTGTTATTGTCCCCATAGAAGGTGACTGATGGGTGGTATTGTCCCCATAGAAGGTGACTGATGGGTGTTATTGTCCCCATAGAAGGTGACTGATGGGTGTTATTGTCCCCATAGAAGGTGACTGATGGGTGTTATTGTCCCCATAGAAGGTGACTGATGGGTGTTATTGTCCCCATAGAAGGTGACTGATGGGTGTTATTGTCTCCATAGAAGGTGACTGATGGGTGTTATTGTCCCCATAGAAGGTGACTGATGGGTGTTATTGTCCCCATAGAAGGTGACTGATGGGTGTTATTGTCCCCATAGAAGGTGACTGATGGGTGTTATTGTCCCCATAGAAGGTGACTGATGGGTGTTATTGTCCCCATAGAAGGTGACTGATGGGTGTTATTGTCTCCATAGAAGGTGACTGATGGGTGTTATTGTCTCCATAGAAGGTGACTGATGGGTGTTATTGTCTCCATAGAAGGTGACTGATGGGTGTTATTGTCCCCATAGAAGGTGAATGATGGGTGTTATTGTCTCCCATAGAAGGTGACTGATGGGTGTTATTGTCCCCATAGAAGGTGACTGATGGGTGTTATTGTCCCCATAGAAGGTGACTGATGGGTGTTATTGTCCCCATAGAAGGTGACTGATGGGTGTTATTGTCTCCATAGAAGGTGACTGATGGGTGTTATTGTCTCCATAGAAGGTGACTGATGGGTGTTATTGTCTCCATAGAAGGTGACTGATGGGTGTTATTGTCCCCATAGAAGGTGACTGATGGGTGTTATTGTCTCCATAGAAGGTGACTGATGGGTGTTATTGTCCCCATAGAAGGTGACTGATGGGTGTTATTGTCTCCATAGAAGGTGACTGATGGGTGTTATTGTCCCCATAGAAGGTGACTGATGGGTGTTATTGTCCCCATAGAAGGTGACTGATGGGTGTTATTGTCCCCATAGAAGGTGACTGATGGGTGTTATTGTCCCCATAGAAGGTGACTGATGGGTGTTATTGTCCCCATAGAAGGTGACTGATGGGTGTTATTGTCCCCATAGAAGGTGACTGATGGGTGTTATTGTCCCCATAGAAGGTGACTGATGGGTGTTATTGTCCCCATAGAAGGTGACTGATGGGTGTTATTGTCTCCATAGAAGGTGACTGATGGGTGTTATTGTCCCCATAGAAGGTGACTGATGGGTGTTATTGTCCCCATAGAAGGTGACTGATGGGTGTTATTGTCTCCATAGAAGGTGACTGATGGGTGTTATTGTCCCCATAGAAGGTGACTGATGGGTGTTATTGTCCCCATAGAAGGTGACTGATGGGTGTTATTGTCTCCATAGAAGGTGACTGATGGGTGTTATTGTCCCCATAGAAGGTGACTGATGGGTGTTATTGTCCCCATAGAAGGTGACTGATGGGTGTTATTGTCCCCATAGAAGGTGACTGATGGGTGTTATTGTCCCCATAGAAGGTGACTGATGGGTGTTATTGTCCCCATAGAAGGTGACTGATGGGTGTTATTGTCCCCATAGAAGGTGACTGATGGGTGTTATTGTCCCCATAGAAGGTGACTGATGGGTGTTATTGTCCCCATAGAAGGTGACTGATGGGTGTTATTGTCTCCATAGAAGGTGACTGATGGGTGTTATTGTCTCCATAGAAGGTGACTGATGGGTGTTATTGTCCCCATAGAAGGTGACTGATGGGTGTTATTGTCTCCATAGAAGGTGACTGATGGGTGTTATTGTCCCCATAGAAGGTGACTGATGGGTGTTATTGTCTCCATAGAAGGTGACTGATGGGTGTTATTGTCTCCATAGAAGGTGACTGATGGGTGTTATTGTCCCCATAGAAGGTGACTGATGGGTGTTATTGTCCCCATAGAAGGTGACTGATGGGTGTTATTGTCCCCATAGAAGGTGACTGATGGGTGTTATTGTCCCCATAGAAGGTGACTGATGGGTGTTATTGTCCCCATAGAAGGTGACTGATGGGTGTTATTGTCCCCATAGAAGGTGACTGATGGGTGTTATTGTCCCCATAGAAGGTGACTGATGGGTGTTATTGTCCCCATAGAAGGTGACTGATGGGTGTTATTGTCCCCATAGAAGGTGACTGATGGGTGTTATTGTCCCCATAGAAGGTGACTGATGGGTGTTATTGTCTCCATAGAAGGTGACTGATGGGTGTTATTGTCCCCATAGAAGGTGACTGATGGGTGTTATTGTCCCCATAGAAGGTGACTGATGGGTGTTATTGTCCCCATAGAAGGTGACTGATGGGTGTTATTGTCCCCATAGAAGGTGACTGATGGGTGTTATTGTCTCCATAGAAGGTGACTGATGGGTGTTATTGTCCCCATAGAAGGTGACTGATGGGTGTTATTGTCTCCATAGAAGGTGACTGATGGGTGTTATTGTCCCCATAGAAGGTGACTGATGGGTGTTATTGTCCCCATAGAAGGTGACTGATGGGTGTTATTGTCCCCATAGAAGGTGACTGATGGGTGTTATTGTCCCCATAGAAGGTGACTGATGGGTGTTATTGTCCCCATAGAAGGTGACTGATGGGTGTTATTGTCCCCATAGAAGGTGACTGATGGGTGTTATTGTCCCCATAGAAGGTGACTGATGGGTGTTATTGTCCCCATAGAAGGTGACTGATGGGTGTTATTGTCCCCATAGAAGGTGACTGATGGGTGTTATTGTCCCCATAGAAGGTGACTGATGGGTGTTATTGTCCCCATAGAAGGTGACTGATGGGTGTTATTGTCCCCATAGAAGGTGACTGATGGGTGTTATTGTCCCCATAGAAGGTGACTGATGGGTGTTATTGTCTCCATAGAAGGTGACTGATGGGTGTTATTGTCCCCATAGAAGGTGACTGATGGGTGTTATTGTCTCCATAGAAGGGGACTGATGGGTGTTATTGTCCCCATAGAAGGTGACTGATGGGTGTTATTGTCTCCATAGAAGGTGACTGATGGGTGTTATTGTCTCCATAGAAGGTGACTGATGGGTGTTATTGTCCCCATAGAAGGTGACTGATGGGTGGTATTGTCCCCATAGAAGGTGACTGATGGGTGTTATTGTCCCCATAGAAGGTGACTGATGGGTGTTATTGTCCCCATAGAAGGTGACTGATGGGTGTTATTGTCCCCATAGAAGGTGACTGATGGGTGTTATTGTCCCCATAGAAGGTGACTGATGGGTGTTATTGTCTCCATAGAAGGTGACTGATGGGTGTTATTGTCCCCATAGAAGGTGACTGATGGGTGTTATTGTCCCCATAGAAGGTGACTGATGGGTGTTATTGTCTCCATAGAAGGTGACTGATGGGTGTTATTGTCTCCATAGAAGGTGACTGATGGGTGTTATTGTCTCCATAGAAGGTGAATGATGGGTGTTATTGTCCCCATAGAAGGTGAATGATGGGTGTTATTGTCCCCATAGAAGGTGACTGATGGGTGTTATTGTCCCCATAGAAGGTGACTGATGGGTGTTATTGTCCCCATAGAAGGTGACTGATGGGTGTTATTGTCCCCATAGAAGGTGACTGATGGGTGTTATTGTCTCCATAGAAGGTGACTGATGGGTGTTATTGTCCCCATAGAAGGTGACTGATGGGTGTTATTGTCCCCATAGAAGGTGACTGATGGGTGTTATTGTCTCCATAGAAGGTGACTGATGGGTGTTATTGTCTCCATAGAAGGTGACTGATGGGTGTTATTGTCCCCATAGAAGGTGACTGATGGGTGTTATTGTCTCCATAGAAGGTGACTGATGGGTGTTATTGTCCCCATAGAAGGTGACTGATGGGTGTTATTGTCTCCATAGAAGGTGACTGATGGGTGTTATTGTCTCCATAGAAGGTGACTGATGGGTGTTATTGTCCCCATAGAAGGTGACTGATGGGTGTTATTGTCCCCATAGAAGGTGAATGATGGGTGTTATTGTCTCCATAGAAGGTGACTGATGGGTGTTATTGTCCCCATAGAAGGTGACTGATGGGTGTTATTGTCCCCATAGAAGGTGACTGATGGGTGTTATTGTCTCCATAGAAGGTGACTGATGGGTGTTATTGTCTCCATAGAAGGTGACTGATGGGTGTTATTGTCCCCATAGAAGGTGACTGATGGGTGTTATTGTCCCCATAGAAGGTGACTGATGGGTGTTATTGTCCCCATAGAAGGTGACTGATGGGTGTTATTGTCCCCATAGAAGGTGACTGATGGGTGTTATTGTCTCCATAGAAGGTGACTGATGGGTGTTATTGTCCCCATAGAAGGTGACTGATGGGTGGTATTGTCTCCATAGAAGGTGACTGATGGGTGTTATTGTCCCCATAGAAGGTGACTGATGGGTGTTATTGTCCCCATAGAAGGTGACTGATGGGTGGTATTGTCTCCATAGAAGGTGACTGATGGGTGTTATTGTCTCCATAGAAGGTGACTGATGGGTGTTATTGTCTCCATAGAAGGTGACTGATGGGTGTTATTGTCCCCATAGAAGGTGACTGATGGGTGTTATTGTCTCCATAGAAGGTGACTGATGGGTGTTATTGTCCCCATAGAAGGTGACTGATGGGTGTTATTGTCCCCATAGAAGGTGACTGATGGGTGTTATTGTCTCCATAGAAGGTGACTGATGGGTGTTATTGTCTCCATAGAAGGTGACTGATGGGTGTTATTGTCCCCATAGAAGGTGACTGATGGGTGTTATTGTCCCCATAGAAGGTGACTGATGGGTGTTATTGTCCCCATAGAAGGTGACTGATGGGTGTTATTGTCCCCATAGAAGGTGACTGATGGGTGTTATTGTCCCCATAGAAGGTGACTGATGGGTGTTATTGTCCCCATAGAAGGTGACTGATGGGTGTTATTGTCCCCATAGAAGGTGACTGATGGGTGTTATTGTCTCCATAGAAGGTGACTGATGGGTGTTATTGTCTCCATAGAAGGTGAATGATGGGTGTTATTGTCCCCATAGAAGGTGACTGATGGGTGTTATTGTCCCCATAGAAGGTGACTGATGGGTGTTATTGTCTCCATAGAAGGTGACTGATGGGTGTTATTGTCTCCATAGAAGGTGACTGATGGGTGTTATTGTCCCCATAGAAGGTGACCGATGGGTGTTATTGTCTCCATAGAAGGTGACCGATGGGTGTTATTGTCTCCATAGAAGGTGAATGATGGGTGTTATTGTCCCCATAGAAGGTGACTGATGGGTGTTATTGTCCCCATAGAAGGTGAATGATGGGTGTTATTGTCCCCATAGAAGGTGACTGATGGGTGTTATTGTCCCCATAGAAGGTGACTGATGGGTGTTATTGTCCCCATAGAAGGTGACTGATGGGTGTTATTGTCTCCATAGAAGGTGAATGATGGGTGTTATTGTCCCCATAGAAGGTGACTGATGGGTGTTATTGTCTCCATAGAAGGTGACTGATGGGTGTTATTGTCTCCATAGAAGGTGACTGATGGGTGTTATTGTCTCCATAGAAGGTGACTGATGGGTGTTATTGTCCCCATAGAAGGTGACTGATGGGTGTTATTGTCCCCATAGAAGGTGACTGATGGGTGCTATTGTCTCCATAGAAGGTGACTGATGGGTGTTATTGTCCCCATAGAAGGTGACTGATGGGTGTTATTGTCGCCATAGAAGGTGACTGATGGGTGCTATTGTCTCCATAGAAGGTGACTGATGGGTGTTATTGTCCCCATAGAAGGTGACTGATGGGTGTTATTGTCTCCATAGAAGGTGACTGATGGGTGTTATTGTCCCCATAGAAGGTGACTGATGGGTGTTATTGTCCCCATAGAAGGTGACTGATGGGTGTTATTGTCTCCATAGAAGGTGACTGATGGGTGTTATTGTCTCCATAGAAGGTGACTGATGGGTGTTATTGTCCCCATAGAAGGTGACTGATGGGTGTTATTGTCCCCATAGAAGGTGACTGATGGGTGGTATTGTCCCCATAGAAGGTGACTGATGGGTGTTATTGTCTCCATAGAAGGTGACTGATGGGTGTTATTGTCTCCATAGAAGGTGACTGATGGGTGTTATTGTCCCCATAGAAGGTGACTGATGGGTGCTATTGTCTCCATAGAAGGTGACTGATGGGTGTTATTGTCCCCATAGAAGGTGACTGATGGGTGTTATTGTCCCCATAGAAGGTGACTGATGGGTGTTATTGTCCCCATAGAAGGTGACTGATGGGTGCTATTGTCTCCATAGAAGGTGACTGATGGGTGTTATTGTCTCCATAGAAGGTGACTGATGGGTGGTATTTAGGCAGAATTATAACGCCTGTTCACGCGTGCTCAGTTTGAAGACCGGTGTGATTTATACCAGGAAGTATGGGTATGTTTTGGCACCAGGTTTAGAAGTATCAATATGTTTGTGGGTTAGCAGTCTGTACAGACATGGTGCACACAGATATTTAGTGTTCAACTCAGCGGTTATACATGAGGCCCCAGGTGTCTCTAGAACACTGGCATTCCAAGTCGGGGGTGGGACCCCTAGTGGAGGCGCAGGGGAATTGCAGCAGAGTCCCCACATAAAAAATTCACCTTTTTTTTTGTTGCGAAAGAAAAATGTGACTCTGTGTTTTGTGTGTGTGTGTGTGTGTGTGTGTGTGTGTGTGCGTGTGTGTGTGTAGCCTGGAGATGTGTGATAAACAGCAGAACTTCACTATGTGTCCTCTGTGTGACGGAGTGTGTGACTACTGGCACCTGTCCACCGCCTGTGGCACCGCCCGCGCATCACACCTGTTCGACAACCCTGCCACCATATTCTTCGCCATTTTCATGTCCCTCTGGGGTATGTATTAACGTTCTATTGCCCCTTACTACCCCCATCTTCATGTCCCTCTGGGGTATGTATTCATGTTCTATTACCCCTTACTGCCCCTTACTACCCCGTCTACATGTTCCTCTGGGGTATGTATTAACGTCCCAATGTTTTATGACCCCATAGTACCGCCCCCTCCTGTCCATCAGTATGTATGTCAGCCAGCCAGCCCATCAGCCAGCCAGTCTCTGTCTGTCAGCCAGCCAGCCCATCAGCCAGCCAGTCTCTGTCTGTCAGCCATCGTGTCCATCAGCCATCGTGTCCATCAGCCAGCCAGTCTGTCTGTCAGCCAGCCAGCCCATCAGCCAGCCAGTCTCTGTCTGTCAGCCATCGTGTCCATCAGCCATCGTGTCCATCAGCCAGCCAGTCTGTCTGTCAGCCAGCCAGCCCATCAGCCAGCCAGTCTCTGTCTGTCAGCCATCGTGTCCATCAGCCATCGTGTCCATCAGCCAGCCAGTCTGTCTGTCAGCCAGCTATCCCATCAGCCAGCCCGTCTGTGGGGTCCAGGTCTGTGTATTATTAGACACAGTAGGACCTCTGGGGGGGGGGAGGAAACCATTATATATTTACAACCCCCACTACACTTCTCTGCTACCACTCTGTGTCTCAGGTTTCCTCTGCTGGGTTTGGTGGACCGATATTCACATCATGTCTAAGTCTGTGTGTGTCTGTGATCACGTCTGTGTGTGTCTGTGATCACGTCTAAGTCTGTGTGTGTCTGTGATCACGTCTAAGTCTGTGTGTGTCTGTGATCACGTCTAAGTCTGTGTGTGTCTGTGATCACGTCTGTGTGTGTCTGTGATCATGTCTAAGTCTGTGTGTGTCTGTAATCATGTCTGTGTGTGTCTGTGATCACGTCTAAGTCTGTGTGTGTCTGTGATCATGTCTAAGTCTGTGTGTGTCTGTGATCATGTCTGTGTGTGTCTGTGATCATGTCTGTGTGTGTCTGTGATCATGTCTGTGTGTGTCTGTGATCATGTCTAAGTCTGTGTGTGTCTGTAATCATGTCTAAGTCTGTGTGTGTCTGTGATCATGTCTGTGTGTGTCTGTGATCACGTCTAAGTCTGTGAGTGTCTGTGATCATGTCTAAGTCTGTGTGTGTCTGTGATCATGTCTAAGTCTGTGTGTGTCTGTGATCATGTCTAAGTCTGTGTGTGTCTGTGATCATGTCTGTGTGTGTCTGTGATCATGTCTGTGTGTGTCTGTGATCATGTCTAAGTCTGTGTGTGTCTGTGATCACGTCTAAGTCTATGTGTGTCTGTGATCACGTCTAAGTCTATGTGTGTCTGTGATCATGTCTGTGTGTGTCTGTGATCATGTCTGTGTGTGTCTGTGATCATGTCTGTGTGTGTCTGTGATCACGTCTAAGTCTGTGTGTGTCTGTGATCACGTCTAAGTCTATGTGTGTCTGTGATCATGTCTGTGTGTGTCTGTGATCATGTCTGTGTGTGTCTGTGATCATGTCTAAGTCTGTGTGTGTCTGTGATCATGTCTAAGTCTGTGTGTGTCTGTGATCATGTCTGTGTGTGTCTGTGATCACGTCTAAGTCTGTGTGTGTCTGTGATCATGTCTGTGTGTGTCTGTGATCACGTCTAAGTCTGTGTGTGTCTGTGATCATGTCTGTGTGTGTCTGTGATCACGTCTAAGTCTGTGTGTGTCTGTGATCACGTCTAAGTCTGTGTGTGTCTGTGATCACGTCTAAGTCTGTGTGTGTCTGTGTCTGTGATCATGTCTGTGTGTGTCTGTGATCATGTCTAAGTCTGTGTGTGTCTGTGATCATGTCTGTGTGTGTCTGTGATCACGTCTAAGTCTGTGTGTGTCTGTGATCATGTCTGTGTGTGTCTGTGATCACGTCTAAGTCTGTGTGTGTCTGTGATCATGTCTGTGTGTGTCTGTGATCACGTCTAAGTCTGTGTGTGTCTGTGATCATGTCTGTGTGTGTCTGTGATCACGTCTAAGTCTGTGTGTGTCTGTGATCGACGTCTAAGTCTGTGTGTGTCTGTGATCATGTCTGTGTGTGTCTGTGATCACGTCTAAGTCTGTGTGTGTCTGTGATCACGTCTAAGTCTGTGTGTGTCTGTGATCACGTCTAAGTCTGTGTGTGTCTGTGATCACGTCTAAGTCTGTGTGTGTCTGTGATCACGTCTAAGTCTGTGTGTGTCTGTGATCACGTCTAAGTCTGTGTGTGTCTGTGTCTGTGATCATGTCTGTGTGTGTCTGTGATCATGTCTAAGTCTGTGTGTGTCTGTGATCATGTCTGTGTGTGTCTGTGATCACGTCTAAGTCTGTGTGTGTCTGTGATCATGTCTGTGTGTGTCTGTGATCACGTCTAAGTCGGTGTGTGTCTGTGATCATGTCTGTGTGTGTCTGTGATCACGTCTAAGTCTGTGTGTGTCTGTGATCATGTCTGTGTGTGTCTGTGATCACGTCTAAGTCTGTGTGTGTCTGTGATCACGTCTAAGTCTGTGTGTGTCTGTGTCTGTGATCATGTCTGTGTGTGTCTGTGATCATGTCTAAGTCTGTGTGTGTCTGTGATCATGTCTGTGTGTCTGTGATCATGTCTAAGTCTGTGTGTGTCTGTAATCATGTCTAAGTCTGTGTGTGTCTGTGATCATGTCTGTGTGTGTCTGTGATCACGTCTAAGTCTGTGTGTGTCTGTGATCATGTCTGTGTGTGTCTGTGATCACGTCTAAGTCTGTGTGTGTCTGTGATCATGTCTGTGTGTGTCTGTGATCACGTCTAAGTCTGTGTGTGTCTGTGATCACGTCTAAGTCTGTGTGTGTCTGTGTCTGTGATCATGTCTGTGTGTGTCTGTGATCATGTCTAAGTCTGTGTGTGTCTGTGATCATGTCTGTGTGTCTGTGATCATGTCTGTGTGTCTGTGTTCGTAGTTGCGACGTTCCTGGAGCACTGGAAGCGACGTCAGATCAGTTTGAACCACAGCTGGGACCTCACAGGACTAGAGGAGGAGGAGGTACACACCACTCACACCATTACCACATCCCACCACACAGGGACCTCACAGGACTAGAGGAGGAGGAGGTACACACCACTCACACCATTACCACATCCCACCACACAGGGACCTCACAGGACTAGAGGCAGAGGAGGTACACACCACTCACACCATTACCACATCCCACCACACAGGGACCTCACAGGACTAGAGGAGGAGGAGGTACACACCACTCACACCATTACCACATCCCACCACACAGGGACCTCACAGGACTAGAGGCAGAGGAGGTACACACCACTCACACCATTACCACATCCCACCACACAGGGACCTCACAGGACTAGAGGAGGAGGAGGTACACACCACTCACACCATTACAACATCCCACCACACAGGGACCTCACAGGACTAGAGGAGGAGGAGGTACACACCACTCACACCATTACCACATCCCACCACACAGGGACCTCACAGGACTAGAGGAGGAGGTACACACCACTCACACCATTACCACATCCCACCACACAGGGACCTCACAGGACTAGAGGAGGAGGAGGTACACACCACTCACACCATTACCACATCCCACCACACAGGGACCTCACAGGACTAGAGGAGGAGGAGGTACACACCACTCACACCATTACCACATCCCACCACACAGGGACCTCACAGGACTAGAGGAGGAGGAGGTACACACCACTCACACCATTACCACATCCCACCACACAGGGACCTCACAGGACTAGAGGAGGAGGAGGTACACACCACTCACACCATTACCACATCCCACCACACAGGGACCTCACAGGACTAGAGGACGAGGAGGTACACACCACTCACACCATTACCACATCCCACCACACAGGGACCTCACAGGACTAGAGGAGGAGGAGGTACACACCACTCACACCATTACCACATCCCACCACACAGGGACCTCACAGGACTAGAGGAGGAGGAGGTACACACCACTCACACCATTACCACATCCCACCACACAGGGACCTCACAGGACTAGAGGAGGAGGAGGTACACACCACTCACACCATTACCACATCCCACCACACAGGGACCTCACAGGACTAGAGGAAGAGGAGGTACACACCACTCACACCATTACCACATCCCACCACACAGGGACCTCACAGGACTAGAGGACGAGGAGGTACACACCACTCACACCATTACCACATCCCACCACACAGGGACCTCACAGGACTAGAGGAGGTACACACCACTCACACCATTACCACATCCCACCACACAGGGACCTTACAGGACTAGAGGAGGTACACACCACTCACACCATTACCACATCCCACCACACAGGGACCTCACAGGACTAGAGGAAGAGGAGGTACACACCACTCACACCATTACCACATCCCACCACACAGGGACCTCACAGGACTAGAGGCAGAGGAGGTACACACCACTCACACCATTACCACATCCCACCACACAGGGACCTCACAGGACTAGAGGAAGAGGAGGTACACACCACTCACACCATTACCACATCCCACCACACAGGGACCTCACAGGACTAGAGGACGAGGAGGTACACACCACTCACACCATTACCACATCCCACCACACAGGGGCCTCACAGGACTAGAGGAGGTACACACCACTCACACCATTACCACATCCCACCACACAGGGACCTCACAGGACTAGAGGAGGTACACACCACTCACACCATTACCACATCCCACCACACAGGGACCTCACAGGACTAGAGGAGGTACACACCACTCACACCATTACCACATCCCACCACACAGGGACCTCACAGGACTAGAGGAAGAGGAGGTACACACCACTCACACCATTACCACATCCCACCACACAGGGACCTCACAGGACTAGAGGAAGAGGAGGTACACACCACTCACACCATTACCACATCCCACCACACAGGGACCTCACAGGACTAGAGGAAGAGGAGGTACACACCATAATAACATTAATAAATTAATAAACACATTAATAGTCAGGTTACTTTACTCCACTCCTTAATGGTCAGGTTACTATACTACACTCCTTAATGGTTACTATACTACACTCCTTAATGGTCAGGTTACTATACTACACTCCTTAATGGTTACTATACTCCACTCCTTAATGGTCAGGTTACTATACTACACTCCGTAATGGTCAGGTTACTATACTACACTCCTTAATGGTTACTATACTACACTCCTTAATGGTCAGGTTACTATACTACACTCCTTAATGGTTACTATACTCCACTCCTTAATGGTCAGGTTACTATACTACACTCCTTAATGGTCAGGTTACTATACTACACTCCGTAATGGTTACTATACTACACTCCTTAATGGTCAGGTTACTATACTACACTCCGTAATGGTTACTATACTACACTCCGTAATGGTCAGGTTACTATACTACACTCCTTAATGGTTACTATACTACACTCCTTAATAGTCAGGTTACTATACTACACTCCTTAATGGTTACTATACTCCACTCCTTAATGGTCAGGTTACTATACTACACTCCTTAATGGTCAGGTTACTATACTACACTCCGTAATGGTTACTATACTACACTCCGTAATGGTCAGGTTACTATACTACACTCCTTAATGGTTACTATACTACACTCCGTAATGGTCAGGTTACTATACTACACTCCTTAATGGTTACTATACTCCACTCCTTAATGGTCAGGTTACTATACTACACTCGTTAATGGCCAGGTTACTATACTCCACTCCTTAATGGTTACTATACTAAACTCCTTAATGGTCAGGTTACTATACTCCACTCCTTAATGGTTACTATACTACACTCCTTAATGGTCAGGTTACTATACTCCACTCCTTAATGGTTACTATACTACACTCCTTAATGGTCAGGTTACTATACTATACTACACTCCTTAATGGTTACTATACTACATTCCTTAATGGTTACTATACTACACTCCTTATTGGTTACTATACTACACTCCTTAATGGTTACTATACTACACTCCTTAATGGTTACTATACTACACTCCTTAATGGTTACTATACTACACTCCTTAATGGTTACAATACTACACTCCTTAATGGTTACAATACTACACTCCTTAATGGTTACTATACTACACTCCTTAATGGTTACTATACTACACTCCTTAATGGTTACTATACTACACTCCTTAATGGTTACAATACTACACTCCTTAATGGTCAGGTTACTATACTACACTCCTTAATGGTCAGGTTACTATACTACACTCCTTAATGGTTACAATACTACACTCCTTAATGGTTACTGTACTCCACTCCTTAATGGTTACTATACTACACTCCTTAATGGTCAGGTTACTATACTACACTCCTTAATAGTCAGGTTACTATACTACACTCCTTAATGGTCAGGTTACTATACTCCACTCCTTAATGGTTACTATACTCCACTTCGTAATGGTTACTATACTACGCTCCTTAATAGTCAGGTTACTATACTACACTCCTTAATGGTTACTATACTCCACTCCTTAATGGTTACTATACTACGCTCCTTAATGGTCAGGTTACTATACTACACTCCTTAATGGTTACTATACTCCACTCCTTAATGGTTACTATACTCCACTCCTTAATGGTTACTATACTACGCTCCTTAATGGTCAGGTTACTATACTACACTCCTTAATGGTTACTATACTACACTCCTTAATGGTTACTATACTCCACTCCTTAATGGTTACTATACTCCACTCCGTAATGGTTACTATACTCCACTCCTTAATGGTTACTATACTACACTCCTTAATGGTTACTATACTACACTCCTTAATGGTCAGGTTACTATACTACACTCCTTAATAGTCAGGTTACTATACTACACTCCTTAATTGTCAGGTTACTATACTCCACTCCTTAATGGTTACTATACTCCACTCCGTAATGGTTACTATACTACACTCCTTAATGGTTACTATACTACACTCCTTAATGGTTACTATACTACGCTCCGTAATGGTCAGGTTACTATACTACACTCCTTAATGGTTACTATACTACACTCCTCAATGGTTACTATACTACACTCCTCAATGGTTACTATACTCCACTCCTTAATGGTTACTATACTCCACTCCTTAATGGTTACTATACTACGCTCCTTAATGGTCAGGTTACTATACTCCACTCCGTAATGGTTACTATACTCCACTCCTTAATGGTTACTATACTCCACTCCTTAATGGTTACTATACTCCACTCCTTAATAGTCAGGTTACTATACTCCACTCCTTAATGGTCAGGTTACTACACTCCTTAATGGTCAGGTTACTATACTACACTCCTTAATGGTTAGGTTACTATACTACACTCCTTAATGGTCAGGTTACTATACTCCACTCCTTAATGGTTACTAGACTACACTCCTTAATGGTCCGGTTACTATACTACACTCCTTAATGGCCAGGTTACTATACTACACTCCTTAATGGTTACTATACTCCACTCCTTAATGGTTACTATACTCCACTCCTTAATGGGCAGGTTACTATACTACACTCCTTAATGGTTACTATACTACTCTCCTTAATGGGCAGGTTAATATACTACACTCCTTAATGGTTACTATACTACACTCCTTAATGGTTACTATACTCCACTCCTTAATGGTTACTATACTCCACTCCTTAATAGTCAGGTTACTATACTACACTCCTTAATGGTCAGGTTACTACACTCCTTAATGGTCAGGTTACTATACTCCACTCCTTAATGGTTACTATACTACACTCCTTAATGGTTACTATACTCCACTCCTTAATGGTTACTATACTCCACTCCTTAATGGTCAGGTTACTATACTACACTCCTTAATGGTTACTATACTACACTCCTTAATGGTCAGGTTACTATACTACACTCCTTAATGGTTACTATACTACACTCCTTGATGGTTACTATACTACACTCCTTAATGGTCAGGTTACTATACTACACTCCTTAATGGTTACTATACTACACTCCTTAATGGTTACTATACTACACTCCTTAATGGTTAATATACTACACTCCTTAATGGGCAGGTTACTATACTACACTCATTAATGGTTACTATACTCCACTCCTTAATGGTCAGGTTACTATACTACACTCCTTAATGGTAACTATACTACAATCCTTAATGGTCAGGTTACTATACTCCACTCCTTAATGGTCAGGTTACTATACTCCACTCCTTAATGGTTACTATACTCCACTCCTTAATGGTCAGGTTACTATACTCCACTCCTTAATGGTCAGGTTACTATACTCCACTCCTTAATGGTCAGGTTACTATACTCCACTCCTTAATGGGCAGGTTACTATATTCCACTCCTTAATGGGCAGGTTACTATACTACACTCCTTAATGGTCAGGTTACTATGCTACACTCCTTAATGGTTACTATACTCCACTCCTTAATGGTCAGGTTACTATGCTACACTCCTTAATGGTTACTATACTACACTCCTTAATGGCCAGGTTGCTATACTACACTCCTTAATGGTCAGGTTACTATACTACACTCCTTAATGGTTACTATACTCCACTCCTTAATGGTCAGGTTACTATACTCCACTCCTTAATGGTTACTATACTACACTCCTTAATGGTTACTATACTACACTCCTTAATGGTCAGGTTACTATACTCCAATCCTTAATGGTTACTATACTCCACTCCTTAATGGTTACTATACTACACTCCTTAATGGTCAGGTTACTATACTCCACTCCTTAATGGTCAGGTTACTATACTCCACTCCTTAATGGGCAGGTTACTATACTCCACTCCTTAATGGGCAGGTTACTATACTACACTCCTTAATGGTCAGGTTACTATGCTACACTCCTTAATGGTTACTATACTCCACTCCTTAATGGTCAGTTTACTATGCTACACTCCTTAATGGTTACTATACTACACTCCTTAATGGCCAGGTTACTATACTCCACTCCTTAATGGTCAGGCTACTATACTCCACTCCTTAATGGTTACTATACTACACTCCTTAATGGTTACTATACTACACTCCTTAATGGTCAGGTTACTATACTCCACTCCTTAATGGTTACTATACTCCACTCCTTAATGGGCAGGTTACTATACTACACTCCTTAATGGTTACTATACTACACTCCTTAATGGTCAGGTTACTATATTACACTCCTTAATGGTTAGTATACTACACTCCTTAATGGCCAGGTTACTATACTCCACTCCTTAATGGTCAGGTTACTATACTCCACTCCTTAATGGTCAGGTTACTGTACTCCACTCCTTAATGGTTACTATACTACACTCCATAATGGTCAGGTTACTATGCTACACTCCTTAATGGTTACTATACTCCACTCCTTAATGGTCAGGTTACTATACTACACTCCTTAATGGTTACTATACTCCACTCCTTAATGGTCAGGTTACTATACTCCACTCCTTAATGGTTACTATACTACACTCCTTAATGGTTACTATACTACACTCCTTAATGGTTACTATACTCCACTCCTTAATGGTTCCTATATTCCACTCCTTAATGGTTACTATACTACACTCCTTAATGGTCAGGTTACTATACTACACTCCTTAATGGTTACTATACTCCACTCCTTAATGGTCAGGTTACTATACTACACTCCTTAATGGTTACTATACTCCACTCCTTAATGGTCAGGTTACTATACTCCTCTCCTTAATGGTTACTATACTCCACTCCTTAATGGTTACTGTACTACACTCCTTAATGGTTACTATACTACACTCCTTAATTGTTACTATACTACACTCCTTAATGGTCAGGTTACTATACTACACTCCTTAATGGTTACTATACTATACTCCTTAATTGTTACTATACTACACTCCTTAATGGTCAGGTTACTATACTCCACTCCTTATTGGTCAGGTTACTATACTACACTCCTTAATGGTTACTATACTCCACTCCTTAATGGTCAGGTTACTATACTCCACTCCTTAATGGTCAGGTTACTATACTACACTCCTTAATGGTCAGGTTACTATACTACACCCCTTAATGGTTACTATACTACCCTCCTTAATAGTCAGGTTACTATACTCCACTCCTTAATGGTCAGGTTACTATACTACACTCCTTAATGGGCAGGATACTGTACTCCACTCCTTAATGGTCAGGTTACTATACTCCACTCCTTAATGGTCAGGTTACTATACTTCACTCCTTAATGGCCAGGTTACTATACTACACCCCTTAATGGTTACTATACTACCCTCCTTAATAGTCGGGTTACTATACTCCACTCCTTAATGGTCAGGTTACTATACTACACTCCTTAATGGGCAGGTAACTGTACTCCACTCCTTAATGGTTACTATACTACACTCCTTAATGGTTACTATACTCCACTCCTTAATGGTTACTATACTACACCCCTTAATGGTTACTATACTACACTCCTTAATAGTCAGGTTACTATACTCCACTCCTTAATGGTCAGGTTACTATACTCCACTCCTTAATGGTCAGGTTACTATACTCCACTCCTTAATGGTCAGGTTACTATACTCCACTCCTTAATGGTCAGGTTACTATACTCCACTCCTTAATGGTCAGGCTACTATACTCCACTCCTTAATGGTCAGGTTACTATACTCCACTCCTTAATGGTCAGGTTACTATACTACACTCCTTAATGGTTACTATACCCCACTCCTTAATGGTCAGGTTACTATACTCCACTCCTTAATGGTCAGGTTACTATACTCCACTCCTTAATGGTCAGGTTACTATACTCCACTCCTTAATGGTCAGGTTACTATACTCCACTCCTTAATGGTCAGGTTACTATACTACACTCCTTAATGGTTACTATACTACACTCCTTAATGGTTACTATACTACACTCCTTAATGGTTACTATACTACACTCCTTAATGGTTACTATACTACACTCCTTAATGGTTACTATACTACACTCCTTAATGGTCAGGTTACTATACTACACTCTTTAATGGTTACTATACTACACTCCTTAATGGTTACTATACTCCACTCCTTAATGGTCAGGTTACTATACTCCACTCCTTAATGGTCAGGTTACTATACTACACTCCTTAATGGTTACTATACTACACTCCTTAATGGTTACTATACTCCACTCCTTAATGGTCAGGTTACTATACTCCACTCCTTAATGGTCAGGTTACTATACTCCACTCCTTAATGGTCAGGTTACTATACTACACTCCTTAATGGTTACTATACTACACTCCTTAATGGTTACTATACTACACTCCTTAATGGTTACTGTACTCCACTCCTTAATGGTCGGGTTACTATACTACACTCCTTAATGGTTACTATACTACACTCCTTAATGGTTACTATACTACACTCCTTAATGGTTACTATACTACACTCCTTAATGGTTACTATACTACACTCCTTAATGGTTACTATACTGCACCCCTTAATGGTTACTGTACTCCACTCCTTAATGGTCGGGTTACTATACTACACTCCTTAATGGTTACTATACTCCACTCCTTAATGGTTACTATACTACACTCCTTAATGGTTACTATACTACACTCCTTAATGGTTACTATACTACACTCCTTAATGGTTACTATACTACACTCCTTAATGGTTACTATACTACACTCCTTAATGGTTACTATACTACACTCCTTAATGGTTACTGTACTCCACTCCTTAATGGTCGGGTTACTATACTACACTCCTTAATGGTTACTATACTACACTCCTTAATGGTTACTATACTACACTCCTTAATGGTTACTATACTACACTCCTTAATGGTTACTATACTACACTCCTTAATGGTTACTATACTACACTCCTTAATGGTTACTATACTACACTCCTTAATGGTTACTATACTGCACTCCTTAATGGTTACTGTACTCCACTCCTTAATGGTCGGGTTACTATACTACACTCCTTAATGGTTACTATACTCCACTCCTTAATGGTTACTATACTACACACCTTAATGGTTACTATACTACACTCCTTAATGGTTACTATACTACACTCCTTAATGGTTACTATACTACACTCCTTAATGGTTACTATACTACACTCCTTAATGGTTACTATACTACACTCCTTAATGGTTACTATACTACACTCCTTAATGGTTACTATACTACACTCTTTAATGGTTACTATACTACACTCCTTAATGGTTACTATACTACACTCCTTAATGGTCGGGTTACTATACTACACTCCTTAATGGTCAGGTTACTATACTACACTCCTTAATGGTTACTATACTACACTCCTTAATGGTCAGGTTACTATACTCCACTCCTTAATGGTCAGGTTACTATACTCCACTCCTTAATGGTTACTATACTACACTCCTTAATGGTTACTATACTACACTCCTTAATGGTCAGGTTACTATACTCCACTCCTTAATGGTTACTATACTACACTCCATAATGGTCAGGTTACTATACTCCACTCCTTAATGGTTACTATACTACACTCCTTAATGGTTACTATACTCCACCACTTAATGGGCAGGTTACTATACTACACTCCTTAATGGTCAGGTTACTATACTCCACTCCTTAATGGTTACTATACTACACTCCATAATGGTCAGGTTACTATACTCCACTCCTTAATGGTTACTATACTACACTCCTTAATGGTTACTATACTCCACCACTTAATGGTCAGGTTACTATACTACACTCCTTAATGGTCAGGTTACTATACTACACTCCTTAATGGTTACTATACTACACTCCTTAATAGTCAGGTTACTATACTCCACTCCTTAATGGTCAGGTTACTATACTCCACTCCTTAATGGTTACTATACTACACTCCTTAATGGTTACTATACTACACTCCTTAATGGTCAGGTTACTATACTCCACTCCTTAATGGTCAGGTTACTATACTCCACTCCTTAATGGGCAGGTTACTATACTCCACTCCTTAATGGGCAGGTTACTATACTACACTCCTTAATGGTCAGGTTACTATGCTACACTCCTTAATGGTTACTATACTCCACTCCTTAATGGTCAGTTTACTATGCTACACTCCTTAATGGTTACTATACTACACTCCTTAATGGCCAGGTTACTATACTCCACTCCTTAATGGTCAGGCTACTATACTCCACTCCTTAATGGTTACTATACTACACTCCTTAATGGTTACTATACTACACTCCTTAATGGGCAGGTTACTATACTACACTCCTTAATGGTTACTATACTACACTCCTTAATGGTCAGGTTACTATATTACACTCCTTAATGGTTAGTATACTACACTCCTTAATGGCCAGGTTACTATACTCCACTCCTTAATGGTCAGGTTACTATACTCCACTCCTTAATGGTCAGGTTACTGTACTCCACTCCTTAATGGTTACTATACTACACTCCATAATGGTCAGGTTACTATGCTACACTCCTTAATGGTTACTATACTCCACTCCTTAATGGTCAGGTTACTATACTACACTCCTTAATGGTTACTATACTCCACTCCTTAATGGTCAGGTTACTATACTCCACTCCTTAATGGTTACTATACTACACTCCTTAATGGTTACTATACTACACTCCTTAATGGTTACTATACTCCACTCCTTAATGGTTCCTATATTCCACTCCTTAATGGTTACTATACTACACTCCTTAATGGTCAGGTTACTATACTACACTCCTTAATGGTTAATATACTCCACTCCTTAATGGTCAGGTTACTATACTACACTCCTTAATGGTTACTATACTCCACTCCTTAATGGTCAGGTTACTATACTCCTCTCCTTAATGGTTACTATACTCCACTCCTTAATGGTTACTGTACTACACTCCTTAATGGCTACTATACTACACTCCTTAATGGTTACTATACTACACTCCTTAATGGTCAGGTTACTATACTACACTCCTTAATGGTTACTATACTATACTCCTTAATTGTTACTATACTACACTCCTTAATGGTCAGGTTACTATACTCCACTCCTTATTGGTCAGGTTACTATACTACACTCCTTAATGGTTACTATACTCCACTCCTTAATGGTCAGGTTACTATACTCCACTCCTTAATGGTCAGGTTACTATACTACACTCCTTAATGGTCAGGTTACTATACTACACCCCTTAATGGTTACTATACTACCCTCCTTAATAGTCAGGTTACTATACTCCACTCCTTAATGGTCAGGTTACTATACTACACTCCTTAATGGGCAGGATACTGTACTCCACTCCTTAATGGTCAGGTTACTATACTCCACTCCTTAATGGTCAGGTTACTATACTTCACTCCTTAATGGCCAGGTTACTATACTACACCCCTTAATGGTTACTATACTACCCTCCTTAATAGTCGGGTTACTATACTCCACTCCTTAATGGTCAGGTTACTATACTACACTCCTTAATGGGCAGGTAACTGTACTCCACTCCTTAATGGTTACTATACTACACTCCTTAATGGTTACTATACTCCACTCCTTAATGGTTACTATACTACACCCCTTAATGGTTACTATACTACACTCCTTAATGGTCAGGTTACTATACTACACTCCTTAATGGTTACTATACTACACTCCTTAATAGTCAGGTTACTATACTCCACTCCTTAATGGTCAGGTTACTATACTCCACTCCTTAATGGTTACTATACTACACTCCTTAATGGTTACTATACTACACTCCTTAATGGTCAGGTTACTATACTCCACTCCTTAATGGTCAGGTTACTATACTCCACTCCTTAATGGGCAGGTTACTATACTCCACTCCTTAATGGGCAGGTTACTATACTACACTCCTTAATGGTCAGGTTACTATGCTACACTCCTTAATGGTTACTATACTCCACTCCTTAATGGTCAGTTTACTATGCTACACTCCTTAATGGTTACTATACTACACTCCTTAATGGCCAGGTTACTATACTCCACTCCTTAATGGTCAGGCTACTATACTCCACTACTTAATGGTTACTATACTACACTCCTTAATGGTTACTATACTACACTCCTTAATGGTCAGGTTACTATACTCCACTCCTTAATGGTTACTATACTCCACTCCTTAATGGTTACTATACTCCACTCCTTAATGGGCATGTTACTATACTACACTCCTTAATGGTTACTATACTACACTCCTTAATGGTCAGGTTACTATATTACACTCCTTAATGGTTAGTATACTACACTCCTTAATGGCCAGGTTACTATACTCCACTCCTTAATGGTCAGGTTACTATACTCCACTCCTTAATGGTCAGGTTACTGTACTCCACTCCTTAATGGTTACTATACTACACTCCATAATGGTCAGGTTACTATGCTACACTCCTTAATGGTTACTATACTCCACTCCTTAATGGTCAGGTTACTATACTACACTCCTTAATGGTTACTATACTCCACTCCTTAATGGTCAGGTTACTATACTCCACTCCTTAATGGTTACTATACTACACTCCTTAATGGTTACTATACTACACTCCTTAATGGTTACTATACTCCACTCCTTAATGGTTCCTATATTCCACTCCTTAATGGTTACTATACTACACTCCTTAATGGTCAGGTTACTATACTACACTCCTTAATGGTTACTATAATCCACTCCTTAATGGTCAGGTTACTATACTACACTCCTTAATGGTTACTATACTCCACTCCTTAATGGTCAGGTTACTATACTCCTCTCCTTAATGGTTACTATACTCCACTCCTTAATGGTTACTGTACTACACTCCTTAATAGTCAGGTTACTATACTACACTCCTTAATGGTTACTATACTCCACTCCTTAATGGTCAGGTTACTATACTCCTCTCCTTAATGGTTACTATACTCCACTCCTTAATGGTTACTATACTACACTCCTTAATGGTTACTATACTACACTCCTTAATGGTTACTATACTACACTCCTTAATGGTTACTATACTACACTCCTTAATGGTTACTGTACTCCACTCCTTAATGGTCGGGTTACTATACTACACTCCTTAATGGTTACTATACTACACTCCTTAATGGTTACTATACTACACTCCTTAATGGTTACTATACTACACTCCTTAATGGTTACTATACTACACTCCTTAATGGTTACTATACTACACTCCTTAATGGTTACTATACTACACTCCTTAATGGTTACTATACTGCACTCCTTAATGGTTACTGTACTCCACTCCTTAATGGTCGGGTTACTATACTACACTCCTTAATGGTTACTATACTCCACTCCTTAATGGTTACTATACTACACTCCTTAATGGTTACTATACTACACTCCTTAATGGTTACTATACTACACTCCTTAATGGTTACTATACTACACTCCTTAATGGTTACTATACTACACTCCTTAATGGTTACTATACTACACTCTTTAATGGTTACTATACTACACTCCTTAATGGTTACTATACTACACTCCTTAATGGTCGGGTTACTATACTACACTCCTTAATGGTCAGGTTACTATACTCCACTCCTTAATGGTTACTATACTACACTCCTTAATGGTTACTATACTACACTCCTTAATGGTCAGGTTACTATACTCCACTCCTTAATGGTTACTATACTACACTCCATAATGGTCAGGTTACTATACTCCACTCCTTAATGGTTACTATACTACACTCCTTAATGGTTACTATACTCCACCACTTAATGGGCAGGTTACTATACTACACTCCTTAATGGTCAGGTTACTATACTCCACTCCTTAATGGTTACTATACTACACTCCATAATGGTCAGGTTACTATACTCCAGTCCTTAATGGTTACTATACTACACTCCTTAATGGTTACTATACTCCACCACTTAATGGTCAGGTTACTATACTACACTCCTTAATGGTCAGGTTACTATACTACACTCCTTAATGGTTACTATACTACACTCCTTAATAGTCAGGTTACTATACTCCACTCCTTAATGGTTACTATACTACACTCCTTAATGGTTACTATACTACACTCCTTAATGGTCAGGTTACTATACTCCACTCCTTAATGGTCAGGTTACTATACTCCACTCCTTAATGGGCAGGTTACTATACTCCACTCCTTAATGGGCAGGTTACTATACTACACTCCTTAATGGTCAGGTTACTATGCTACACTCCTTAATGGTTACTATACTCCACTCCTTAATGGTCAGTTTACTATGCTACACTCCTTAATGGTTACTATACTACACTCCTTAATGGCCAGGTTACTATACTCCACTCCTTAATGGTCAGGCTACTATACTCCACTCCTTAATGGTTACTATACTACACTCCTTAATGGTTACTATACTACACTCCTTAATGGGCAGGTTACTATACTACACTCCTTAATGGTTACTATACTACACTCCTTAATGGTCAGGTTACTATATTACACTCCTTAATGGTTAGTATACTACACTCCTTAATGGCCAGGTTACTATACTCCACTCCTTAATGGTCAGGTTACTATACTCCACTCCTTAATGGTCAGGTTACTGTACTCCACTCCTTAATGGTTACTATACTACACTCCATAATGGTCAGGTTACTATGCTACACTCCTTAATGGTTACTATACTCCACTCCTTAATGGTCAGGTTACTATACTACACTCCTTAATGGTTACTATACTCCACTCCTTAATGGTCAGGTTACTATACTCCACTCCTTAATGGTTACTATACTACACTCCTTAATGGTTACTATACTACACTCCTTAATGGTTACTATACTCCACTCCTTAATGGTTCCTATATTCCACTCCTTAATGGTTACTATACTACACTCCTTAATGGTCAGGTTACTATACTACACTCCTTAATGGTTACTATACTCCACTCCTTAATGGTCAGGTTACTATACTACACTCCTTAATGGTTACTATACTCCACTCCTTAATGGTCAGGTTACTATACTCCTCTCCTTAATGGTTACTATACTCCACTCCTTAATGGTTACTGTACTACACTCCTTAATGGCTACTATACTACACTCCTTAATGGTTACTATACTACACTCCTTAATGGTCAGGTTACTATACTACACTCCTTAATGGTTACTATACTATACTCCTTAATTGTTACTATACTACACTCCTTAATGGTCAGGTTACTATACTCCACTCCTTATTGGTCAGGTTACTATACTACACTCCTTAATGGTTACTATACTCCACTCCTTAATGGTCAGGTTACTATACTCCACTCCTTAATGGTCAGGTTACTATACTACACTCCTTAATGGTCAGGTTACTATACTACACCCCTTAATGGTTACTATACTACCCTCCTTAATAGTCAGGTTACTATACTCCACTCCTTAATGGTCAGGTTACTATACTACACTCCTTAATGGGCAGGATACTGTACTCCACTCCTTAATGGTCAGGTTACTATACTCCACTCCTTAATGGTCAGGTTACTATACTTCACTCCTTAATGGCCAGGTTACTATACTACACCCCTTAATGGTTACTATACTACCCTCCTTAATAGTCGGGTTACTATACTCCACTCCTTAATGGTCAGGTTACTATACTACACTCCTTAATGGGCAGGTAACTGTACTCCACTCCTTAATGGTTACTATACTACACTCCTTAATGGTTACTATACTCCACTCCTTAATGGTTACTATACTACACCCCTTAATGGTTACTATACTACACTCCTTAATGGTCAGGTTACTATACTACACTCCTTAATGGTTACTATACTACACTCCTTAATAGTCAGGTTACTATACTCCACTCCTTAATGGTCAGGTTACTATACTCCACTCCTTAATGGTTACTATACTACACTCCTTAATGGTTACTATACTACACTCCTTAATGGTCAGGTTACTATACTCCACTCCTTAATGGTCAGGTTACTATACTCCACTCCTTAATGGGCAGGTTACTATACTCCACTCCTTAATGGGCAGGTTACTATACTACACTCCTTAATGGTCAGGTTACTATGCTACACTCCTTAATGGTTACTATACTCCACTCCTTAATGGTCAGTTTACTATGCTACACTCCTTAATGGTTACTATACTACACTCCTTAATGGCCAGGTTACTATACTCCACTCCTTAATGGTCAGGCTACTATACTCCACTCCTTAATGGTTACTATACTACACTCCTTAATGGTTACTATACTACACTCCTTAATGGTCAGGTTACTATACTCCACTCCTTAATGGTTACTATACTCCACTCCTTAATGGTTACTATACTCCACTCTTTAATGGGCATGTTACTATACTACACTCCTTAATGGTTACTATACTACACTCCTTAATGGTCAGGTTACTATATTACACTCCTTAATGGTTAGTATACTACACTCCTTAATGGCCAGGTTACTATACTCCACTCCTTAATGGTCAGGTTACTATACTCCACTCCTTAATGGTCAGGTTACTGTACTCCACTCCTTAATGGTTACTATACTACACTCCATAATGGTCAGGTTACTATGCTACACTCCTTAATGGTTACTATACTCCACTCCTTAATGGTCAGGTTACTATACTACACTCCTTAATGGTTACTATACTCCACTCCTTAATGGTCAGGTTACTATACTCCACTCCTTAATGGTTACTATACTACACTCCTTAATGGTTACTATACTACACTCCTTAATGGTTACTATACTCCACTCCTTAATGGTTCCTATATTCCACTCCTTAATGGTTACTATACTACACTCCTTAATGGTCAGGTTACTATACTACACTCCTTAATGGTTACTATAATCCACTCCTTAATGGTCAGGTTACTATACTACACTCCTTAATGGTTACTATACTCCACTCCTTAATGGTCAGGTTACTATACTCCTCTCCTTAATGGTTACTATACTCCACTCCTTAATGGTTACTGTACTACACTCCTTAATGGTTACTATACTACACTCCTTAATGGTTACTATACTACACTCCTTAATGGTCAGGTTACTATACTACACTCCTTAATGGTTACTATACTATACTCCTTAATTGTTACTATACTACACTCCTTAATGGTCAGGTTACTATACTCCACTCCTTATTGGTCAGGTTACTATACTACACTCCTTAATGGTTACTATACTCCACTCCTTAATAGTCAGGTTACTATACTACACTCCTTAATGGTCAGGTTACTATACTACACCCCTTAATGGTTACTATACTACCCTCCTTAATAGTCAGGTTACTATACTCCACTCCTTAATGGTCAGGTTACTATACTACACTCCTTAATGGGCAGGATACTGTACTCCACTCCTTAATGGTCAGGTTACTATACTCCACTCCTTAATGGTCAGGTTACTATACTTCACTCCTTAATGGCCAGGTTACTATACTACACCCCTTAATGGTTACTATACTACCCTCCTTAATAGTCGGGTTACTATACTCCACTCCTTAATGGTCAGGTTACTATACTACACTCCTTAATGGGCAGGTAACTGTACTCCACTCCTTAATGGTTACTATACTACACTCCTTAATGGTTACTATACTACACTCCTTAATGGTTACTATACCCCACTCCTTAATGGTCAGGTTACTATACTCCACTCCTTAATGGTCAGGTTACTATACTCCACTCCTTAATGGTCAGGTTACTATACTACACTCCTTAATGGTCAGGTTACTATACTCCACTCCTTAATGGTCAGGTTACTATACTATACTCCTTAATGGTTACTATACTACACTCCTTAATGGTTACTATACTACACTCCTTAATGGTTACTATACTACACTCCTTAATGGTTACTATACTACACTCCTTAATGGTTACTATACTACACTCCTTAATGGTCAGGTTACTATACTACACTCCTTAATGGTTACTATACTACACTCCTTAATGGTTACTATACTCCACTCCTTAATGGTCAGGTTACTATACTCCACTCCTTAATGGTCAGGTTACTATACTACACTCCTTAATGGTTACTATACTACACTCCTTAATGGTTACTATACTCCACTCCTTAATGGTCAGGTTACTATACTCCACTCCTTAATGGTCAGGTTACTATACTCCACTCCTTAATGGTCAGGTTACTATACTACACTCCTTAATGGTTACTATACTACACTCCTTAATGGTTACTATACTACACTCCTTAATGGTTACTGTACTCCACTCCTTAATGGTCGGGTTACTATACTACACTCCTTAATGGTTACTATACTACACTCCTTAATGGTTACTATACTACACTCCTTAATGGTTACTATACTACACTCCTTAATGGTTACTATACTACACTCCTTAATGGTTACTATACTGCACTCCTTAATGGTTACTGTACTCCACTCCTTAATGGTCGGGTTACTATACTACACTCCTTAATGGTTACTATACTCCACTCCTTAATGGTTACTATACTACACTCCTTAATGGTTACTATACTACACTCCTTAATGGTTACTATACTACACTCCTTAATGGTTACTATACTACACTCCTTAATGGTTACTATACTGCACTCCTTAATGGTTACTGTACTCCACTCCTTAATGGTCAGGTTACTATACTACACTCCTTAATGGTCAGGTTACTATACTACACTCCTTAATGGTTACTATACTACACTCCTTAATAGTCAGGTTACTATACTCCACTCCTTAATGGTCAGGTTACTATACTCCACTCCTTAATGGTTACTATACTACACTCCTTAATGGTTACTATACTACACTCCTTAATGGTCAGGTTACTATACTCCACTCCTTAATGGTCAGGTTACTATACTCCACTCCTTAATGGGCAGGTTACTATACTCCACTCCTTAATGGGCAGGTTACTATACTACACTCCTTAATGGTCAGGTTACTATGCTACACTCCTTAATGGTTACTATACTCCACTCCTTAATGGTCAGTTTACTATGCTACACTCCTTAATGGTTACTATACTACACTCCTTAATGGCCAGGTTACTATACTCCACTCCTTAATGGTCAGGCTACTATACTCCACTCCTTAATGGTTACTATACTACACTCCTTAATGGTTACTATACTACACTCCTTAATGGGCAGGTTACTATACTACACTCCTTAATGGTTACTATACTACACTCCTTAATGGTCAGGTTACTATATTACACTCCTTAATGGTTAGTATACTACACTCCTTAATGGCCAGGTTACTATACTCCACTCCTTAATGGTCAGGTTACTATACTCCACTCCTTAATGGTCAGGTTACTGTACTCCACTCCTTAATGGTTACTATACTACACTCCATAATGGTCAGGTTACTATGCTACACTCCTTAATGGTTACTATACTCCACTCCTTAATGGTCAGGTTACTATACTACACTCCTTAATGGTTACTATACTCCACTCCTTAATGGTCAGGTTACTATACTCCACTCCTTAATGGTTACTATACTACACTCCTTAATGGTTACTATACTACACTCCTTAATGGTTACTATACTCCACTCCTTAATGGTTCCTATATTCCACTCCTTAATGGTTACTATACTACACTCCTTAATGGTCAGGTTACTATACTACACTCCTTAATGGTCAGGTTACTATACTACACCCCTTAATGGTTACTATACTACCCTCCTTAATAGTCAGGTTACTATACTCCACTCCTTAATGGTCAGGTTACTATACTACACTCCTTAATGGGCAGGATACTGTACTCCACTCCTTAATGGTCAGGTTACTATACTCCACTCCTTAATGGTCAGGTTACTATACTTCACTCCTTAATGGCCAGGTTACTATACTACACCCCTTAATGGTTACTATACTACCCTCCTTAATAGTCGGGTTACTATACTCCACTCCTTAATGGTCAGGTTACTATACTACACTCCTTAATGGGCAGGTAACTGTACTCCACTCCTTAATGGTTACTATACTACACTCCTTAATGGTTACTATACTCCACTCCTTAATGGTTACTATACTACACCCCTTAATGGTTACTATACTACACTCCTTAATGGTCAGGTTACTATACTACACTCCTTAATGGTTACTATACTACACTCCTTAATAGTCAGGTTACTATACTCCACTCCTTAATGGTCAGGTTACTATACTCCACTCCTTAATGGTTACTATACTACACTCCTTAATGGTTACTATACTACACTCCTTAATGGTCAGGTTACTATACTCCACTCCTTAATGGTCAGGTTACTATACTCCACTCCTTAATGGGCAGGTTACTATACTCCACTCCTTAATGGGCAGGTTACTATACTACACTCCTTAATGGTCAGGTTACTATGCTACACTCCTTAATGGTTACTATACTCCACTCCTTAATGGTCAGTTTACTATGCTACACTCCTTAATGGTTACTATACTACACTCCTTAATGGCCAGGTTACTATACTCCACTCCTTAATGGTCAGGCTACTATACTCCACTCCTTAATGGTTACTATACTACACTCCTTAATGGTTACTATACTACACTCCTTAATGGTCAGGTTACTATACTCCACTCCTTAATGGTTACTATACTCCACTCCTTAATGGTTACTATACTCCACTCTTTAATGGGCATGTTACTATACTACACTCCTTAATGGTTACTATACTACACTCCTTAATGGTCAGGTTACTATATTACACTCCTTAATGGTTAGTATACTACACTCCTTAATGGCCAGGTTACTATACTCCACTCCTTAATGGTCAGGTTACTATACTCCACTCCTTAATGGTCAGGTTACTGTACTCCACTCCTTAATGGTTACTATACTACACTCCATAATGGTCAGGTTACTATGCTACACTCCTTAATGGTTACTATACTCCACTCCTTAATGGTCAGGTTACTATACTACACTCCTTAATGGTTACTATACTCCACTCCTTAATGGTCAGGTTACTATACTCCACTCCTTAATGGTTACTATACTACACTCCTTAATGGTTACTATACTACACTCCTTAATGGTTACTATACTCCACTCCTTAATGGTTCCTATATTCCACTCCTTAATGGTTACTATACTACACTCCTTAATGGTCAGGTTACTATACTACACTCCTTAATGGTTACTATAATCCACTCCTTAATGGTCAGGTTACTATACTACACTCCTTAATGGTTACTATACTCCACTCCTTAATGGTCAGGTTACTATACTCCTCTCCTTAATGGTTACTATACTCCACTCCTTAATGGTTACTGTACTACACTCCTTAATGGTTACTATACTACACTCCTTAATGGTTACTATACTACACTCCTTAATGGTCAGGTTACTATACTACACTCCTTAATGGTTACTATACTATACTCCTTAATTGTTACTATACTACACTCCTTAATGGTCAGGTTACTATACTCCACTCCTTATTGGTCAGGTTACTATACTACACTCCTTAATGGTTACTATACTCCACTCCTTAATAGTCAGGTTACTATACTACACTCCTTAATGGTCAGGTTACTATACTACACCCCTTAATGGTTACTATACTACCCTCCTTAATAGTCAGGTTACTATACTCCACTCCTTAATGGTCAGGTTACTATACTACACTCCTTAATGGGCAGGATACTGTACTCCACTCCTTAATGGTCAGGTTACTATACTCCACTCCTTAATGGTCAGGTTACTATACTTCACTCCTTAATGGCCAGGTTACTATACTACACCCCTTAATGGTTACTATACTACCCTCCTTAATAGTCGGGTTACTATACTCCACTCCTTAATGGTCAGGTTACTATACTACACTCCTTAATGGGCAGGTAACTGTACTCCACTCCTTAATGGTTACTATACTACACTCCTTAATGGTTACTATACTACACTCCTTAATGGTTACTATACCCCACTCCTTAATGGTCAGGTTACTATACTCCACTCCTTAATGGTCAGGTTACTATACTCCACTCCTTAATGGTCAGGTTACTATACTACACTCCTTAATGGTCAGGTTACTATACTCCACTCCTTAATGGTCAGGTTACTATACTATACTCCTTAATGGTTACTATACTACACTCCTTAATGGTTACTATACTACACTCCTTAATGGTTACTATACTACACTCCTTAATGGTTACTATACTACACTCCTTAATGGTTACTATACTACACTCCTTAATGGTCAGGTTACTATACTACACTCCTTAATGGTTACTATACTACACTCCTTAATGGTTACTATACTCCACTCCTTAATGGTCAGGTTACTATACTCCACTCCTTAATGGTCAGGTTACTATACTACACTCCTTAATGGTTACTATACTACACTCCTTAATGGTTACTATACTCCACTCCTTAATGGTCAGGTTACTATACTCCACTCCTTAATGGTCAGGTTACTATACTCCACTCCTTAATGGTCAGGTTACTATACTACACTCCTTAATGGTTACTATACTACACTCCTTAATGGTTACTATACTACACTCCTTAATGGTTACTGTACTCCACTCCTTAATGGTCGGGTTACTATACTACACTCCTTAATGGTTACTATACTACACTCCTTAATGGTTACTATACTACACTCCTTAATGGTTACTATACTACACTCCTTAATGGTTACTATACTACACTCCTTAATGGTTACTATACTGCACTCCTTAATGGTTACTGTACTCCACTCCTTAATGGTCGGGTTACTATACTACACTCCTTAATGGTTACTATACTCCACTCCTTAATGGTTACTATACTACACTCCTTAATGGTTACTATACTACACTCCTTAATGGTTACTATACTACACTCCTTAATGGTTACTATACTACACTCCTTAATGGTTACTATACTACACTCCTTAATGGTTACTATACTACACTCCTTAATGGTTACTATACTACACTCCTTAATGGTTACTGTACTCCACTCCTTAATGGTCGGGTTACTATACTACACTCCTTAATGGTTACTATACTACACTCCTTAATGGTTACTATACTACACTCCTTAATGGTTACTATACTACACTCCTTAATGGTTACTATACTACACTCCTTAATGGTTACTATACTACACTCCTTAATGGTTACTATACTACACTCCTTAATGGTTACTATACTGCACTCCTTAATGGTTACTGTACTCCACTCCTTAATGGTCGGGTTACTATACTACACTCCTTAATGGTTACTATACTCCACTCCTTAATGGTTACTATACTACACTCCTTAATGGTTACTATACTACACTCCTTAATGGTTACTATACTACACTCCTTAATGGTTACTATACTACACTCTTTAATGGTTACTATACTACACTCCTTAATGGTTACTATACTACACTCCTTAATGGTCGGGTTACTATACTACACTCCTTAATGGTCAGGTTACTATACTACACTCCTTAATGGTTACTATACTACACTCCTTAATGGTCAGGTTACTATACTCCACTCCATAATGGTCAGGTTACTATACTCCACTCCTTAATGGTTACTATACTACACTCCTTAATGGTTACTATACTACACTCCTTAATGGTCAGGTTACTATTCTCCACTCCTTAATGGTTACTATACTACACTCCATAATGGTCAGGTTACTATACTCCACTCCTTAATGGTTACTATACTACACTCCTTAATGGTTACTATACTCCACCACTTAATGGTCAGGTTACTATACTACACTCCTTAATGGTCAGGTTACTATACTCCACTCCTTAATGGTTACTATACTACACTCCATAATGGTCAGGTTACTATACTCCACTCCTTAATGGTTACTATACTACACTCCTTAATGGTTACTATACTCCACCACTTAATGGTCAGGTTACTATACTACACTACTTAATGGTTACTATACTACACTCCTTAATAGTCAGGTTACTATACTCCACTCCTTAATGGTCAGGTTACTATACTCCACTCCTTAATGGTTACTATACTACACTCCTTAATGGTTACTATACTACACTCCTTAATGGTCAGGTTACTATACTCCACTCCTTAATGGTCAGGTTACTATACTCCACTCCTTAATGGGCAGGTTACTATACTCCACTCCTTAATGGGCAGGTTACTATACTACACTCCTTAATGGTCAGGTTACTATGCTACACTCCTTAATGGTTACTATACTCCACTCCTTAATGGTCAGTTTACTATGCTACACTCCTTAATGGTTACTATACTACACTCCTTAATGGTTACTATACTACACTCCTTAATGGTTACTGTACTCCACTCCTTAATGGTCGGGTTACTATACTACACTCCTTAATGGTTACTATACTACACTCCTTAATGGTTACTATACTACACTCCTTAATGGTTACTATACTACACTCCTTAATGGTTACTATACTACACTCCTTAATGGTTACTATACTGCACTCCTTAATGGTTACTGTACTCCACTCCTTAATGGTCGGGTTACTATACTACACTCCTTAATGGTTACTATACTCCACTCCTTAATGGTTACTATACTACACTCCTTAATGGTTACTATACTACACTCCTTAATGGTTACTATACTACACTCCTTAATGGTTACTATACTACACTCCTTAATGGTTACTATACTACACTCCTTAATGGTTACTATACTACACTCCTTAATGGTTACTATACTACACTCCTTAATGGTTACTATACTACACTCCTTAATGGTTACTGTACTCCACTCCTTAATGGTCGGGTTACTATACTACACTCCTTAATGGTTACTATACTACACTCCTTAATGGTTACGATACTACACTCATTAATGGTTACTATACTACACTCCTTAATGGTTACTATACTACACTCCTTAATGGTTACTATACTACACTCCTTAATGGTTACTATACTACACTCCTTAATGGTTACTATACTGCACTCCTTAATGGTTACTGTACTCCACTCCTTAATGGTCGGGTTACTATACTACACTCCTTAATGGTTACTATACTCCACTCCTTAATGGTTACTATACTACACTCCTTAATGGTTACTATACTACACTCCTTAATGGTTACTATACTACACTCCTTAATGGTTACTATACTACACTCTTTAATGGTTACTATACTACACTCCTTAATGGTTACTATACTACACTCCTTAATGGTCGGGTTACTATACTACACTCCTTAATGGTCAGGTTACTATACTACACTCCTTAATGGTTACTATACTACACTCCTTAATGGTCAGGTTACTATACTCCACTCCTTAATGGTCAGGTTACTATACTCCACTCCTTAATGGTTACTATACTCCACTCCTTAATGGTTACTATACTACACTCCTTAATGGTCAGGTTACTATTCTCCACTCCTTAATGGTTACTATACTACACTCCATAATGGTCAGGTTACTATACTCCACTCCTTAATGGTTACTATACTACACTCCTTAATGGTTACTATACTCCACCACTTAATGGTCAGGTTACTATACTACACTCCTTAATGGTCAGGTTACTATACTCCACTCCTTAATGGTTACTATACTACACTCCATAATGGTCAGGTTACTATACTCCACTCCTTAATGGTTACTATACTACACTCCTTAATGGTTACTATACTCGACCACTTAATGGTCAGGTTACTATACTACACTCCTTAATGGTCAGGTTACTATACTACACTCCTTAATGGTTACTATACTACACTCCTTAATAGTCAGGTTACTATACTCCACTCCTTAATGGTCAGGTTACTATACTCCACTCCTTAATGGTTACTATACTACACTCCTTAATGGTTACTATACTACACTCCTTAATGGTCAGGTTACTATACTACACTCCTTAATGGTTACTATACTACACTCCTTAATGGTTACTATACTCCACTCCTTAATAGTCAGGTTACTATACTCCACTCCTTAATGGTCAGGTTACTATACTCCACTCCTTAATGGGCAGGAAACTGTACTCCACTCCTTAATGGTTACTATACTACACTCCTTAATGGTTACTATACTACACTCCTTAATGGTTACTATAATACACTCCTTAATGGTTACTATACTCCACTCCTTAATGGTCAGGTTACTATACTACACTCCTTAATGGTTACTATACTCCACTCCTTAATAGTCAGGTTACTATACTCCACTCCTTAATGGTCAGGTTACTATACTCCACTCCTTAATGGTCAGGTTACTATACTACACTCCTTAATGGTTACTATACTACACTCCTTCATGGTTACTATACTCCACTCCTTAATGGTCAGGTTACTATACTCCACTCCTTAATGGTCAGGTTACTATACTCCACTCCTTAATGGTCAGGTTACTATACTACACTCCTTAATGGTTACTATACTACACTCCTTAATGGTTACTATACTACACTCCTTAATGGTTACTATACTACACTTCTTAATGGTTACTATACTACACTCCTTAATGGTTACTATACTACACTCCTTAATGGTTACTATACTACACTCCTTAATGGTTACTATACTACACTCCTTAATGGTTACTTTACTCCACTCCTTAATGGTTACTGTACTCCACTCCTTAATGGTCGGGTTACTATACTACACTCCTTAATGGTTACTATACTACACTCCTTAATGGTTACTATACTACACTCCTTAATGGTTACTATACTACACTCCTTAATGGTTACTATACTACACTCCTTAATGGTTACTATACTACACTCCTTAATGGTTACTATACTACACCTCAATGGGCAGGTTACTATACTCCACTCCTTAATGGTCAGGTTACTATACTACACTCCTTAATGGTTACTATACTACACTCCTTAATGGTTACTATACTACACTCCTTAATGGTTACTATACTACACTCCTTAATGGTTACTATACTACACTCCTTAATGGTTACTATACTACACTCCTTAATGGTTACTATACTACACTCCTTAATGGTTACTATACTACACTCCTTAATGGATCTGTACTCCACTCCTTAATGGTCGGGTTACTATACTACACTCCTTAATGGTCAGGTTACTATACTACACTCCTTAATGGTTACTATACTACACTCCTTAATGGTTACTATACTACACTCCATAATGGTCAGGTTACTATACTCCACTCCTTAATGGTTACTATACTACACTCCTTAATGGTTACTATACTCCACTCCTTAATGGTCAGGTTACTATACTACACTCCTTAATGGTCAGGTTACTATACTACACTCCTTAATGGTTACTATACTACACTCCTTAATAGTCAGGTTACTATACTACACTCCTTAATGGTCAGGTTACTATACTACACTCCTTAATGGTTACTATACTCCACTCCTTAATAGTCAGGTTACTATACTCCACTCCTTAATGGTCAGGTTACTATACTCCACTCCTTAATGGGCAGGAAACTGTACTCCACTCCTTAATGGTTACTATACTACACTCCTTAATGGTTACTATACTACACTCCTTAATGGTTACTATACTACACTCCTTAATGGTTACTATACTCCACTCCTTAATGGTCAGGTTACTATACTCCACTCCTTAATGGGCAGGTTACTATAGTACACTCCTTAATGGTTACTATACTCCACTCCTTAATGGTCAGGTTACTATACTACACTCCTTAATGGTCAGGTTACTATACTACACTCCTTAATGGTCAGGTTACTATACTCCACTCCTTAATGGTTACTATACTCCACTCCTTAATGGTTACTATACTACACTCCATAATGGTTACTATACTCCACTCCTTAATGGTTACTATACTACACTCCTTAATGGTTACTATACTACACTCCTTAATGGTCAGGTTACTACACTCCTTAATGGTTACTATACTACACTCCTTAATGGTCAGGTTACTACACTCCTTGATGGTTACTATACTACACTCCTTAATGGGCAGGTTACTATACTCCACTCCTTAATGGGCAGGTTACTATACTACACTCATTAATGGTCAGGTTACTATACTACACTCCTTAATGGTTACTGTACTCCACTCCTTAATGGTTACTATACTACACTCCTTAATGGTCAGGTTAATATACTACACTCCTTAATGGTTACTATACTACACTCCTTAATGGTTACTATACTCCACCCCTTAATGGTTACTATACTACACTCCTTAATGGTCAGGTTACTATACTCCACTCCTTAATGGTTACTATACTACACTCCTTACTGGTCGGGTTACTATACTCCACTCCTTAATGGTTACCATACTCCACTCCTTACTGGTTACTATACTACACTCCTTACTGGTCGGGTTACTATACTACACTCCTTAATGGTCAGGTTACTATACTCCACTCCTTAATGGTTACTATACTACACTCCATAATGGTTACTATACTCCACTCCTTAATGGTTACTATACTCCACCCCTTAATGGTTACTATACTCCACTCCTTAATGGTTACTATACTACACTCCTTAATGGTTACTATACTCCACTCCTTAATGGGCAGGTTACTACACTCCTTACTGGTCGGGTTACTATACTCCACTCCTTAATGGTTACCATACTCCACTCCTTACTGGTTACTATACTACACTCCTTACTGGTCGGGTTACTATACTACACTCCTTAATGGTCAGGTTACTATACTCCACTCCTTAATGGTTACTATACTCCACTCCTTAATGGTTACTATACTCCACTCCTTAATGGTTACTATACTACACTCCTTAATGGTTACTATACTACACTCCTTACTGGTCGGGTTACTATACTACACTCCTTAATGGTCAGGTTACTATACTCCACTCCTTAATGGTTACTATACTCCACTCCTTAATGGTTACTATACTCCACTCCTTAATGGTTACTATACTCCACTCCAACTGATACCAGTCCAGGTCCTCATCACTGACTCTGACCATCAGACTAAATCAACAGATCTCTCTCTCCCCAGGACCACCCGAGGCCCAAGTATGAAACCGTCCTGCTCCAGAAGAGACAGATGATGAGGAACAAGGAGAAGAAGAATGAGAAAAAGAAGAAGAAGAAGAAGATTGAGGTGGGGATATATGTTACTCCCCTCTGGATTTAATATGTTACTCCCCTCTGGATTTAATATGTTACTCCCCTCCGGATTTAATATGTTACTCCCCTCTGGATTTAATATGTTACTCCCCTCTGGATTTAATATGTTACTCCCCTCTGGATTTAATATGTTACTCCCCTCCGGATTTAATATGTTACTCCCCTCTGGATTTAATATGTTACTCCCCTCCAGATTTAATATGTTACTCCCCTCCGGATTTAATATGTTACTCCCCTCCGGATTTAATATTTTACTCCCCTCCGGATTTAATATGTTACTCCCCTCTGGATTTAATATGTTACTCCCCTCCAGATTTAATATGTTACTCCCCTCCGGATTTAATATGTTACTCCCCTCCGGATTTAATATTTTACTCCCCTCCGGATTTAATATGTTACTCCCCTCCGGATTTAATATGTTACTCCCCTCTGGATTTAATATGTTACTCCCCTCAGGATTTAATATGTTACTCCCCTCAGGATTTAATATGTTACTCCCCTCCGGATTTAATATGTTACTCCCCTCAGGATTTAATATGTTACTCCCCTCCGGATTTAATATGTTACTCCCCTCTGGATTTAATATGTTACTCCCCTCTGGATTTAATATGTTACTCCCCTCCGGATTTAATATGTTACTCCCCTCCGGATTTAATATGTTACTCCCCTCCGGATTTAATATGTTACTCCCCTCCGGATTTAATATGTTACTCCCCTCCGGATTTAATATGTTACTCCCCTCTGGATTTAATATGTTACTCCCCTCTGGATTTAATATGTTACTCCCCTCAGGATTTAATATGTTACTCTCCTCCAGATTTAATATGTTACTCCCCTCAGGATTTAATATGTTACTCCCCTCCGGATTTAATATGTTACTCCCCTCTGGATTTAATATGTTACTCCCCTCCGGATTTAATATTTTACTCCCCTCCGGATTTAATATGTTACTCCCCTCCGGATTTAATATGTTACTCCCCTCTGGATTTAATATGTTACTCCCCTCAGGATTTAATATGTTACTCCCCTCCGGATTTAATATGTTACTCCCCTCTGGATTTAATATGTTACTCCCCTCCAGATTTAATATGTTACTCCCCTCAGGATTTAATATGTTACTCCCCTCTGGATTTAATATGTTACTCCCCTCTGGATTTAATATGTTACTCCCCTCCGGATTTAATATGTTACTCCCCTCTGGATTTAATATGTTACTCCCCTCCGGATTTAATATGTTACTCCCCTCCGGATTTAATATGTTACTCCCCTCCGGATTTAATATGTTACTCCCCTCTGGATTTAATATGTTACTCCCCTCCGGATTTAATATGTTACTCCCCTCTGGATTTAATATGTTACTCCCCTCCGGATTTAATATGTTACTCCCCTCCGGATTTAATATGTTACTCCCCTCTGGATTTAATATGTTACTCCCCTCTGGATTTAATATGTTACTCCCCTCCGGATTTAAAACCCTCAACTGGTGTTTGATCTGTTGCTATGTACAAACACCCTTTGTGGGTTCTAATGTACAAACACCCTTTGTGGGTTCTAATGTACAAACACCCTTTGTGGGTTCTAATGTACAAACACCAGCTGTGGGTTCTAATGTACAAACACCAACTGTGGGTTCTAATGTACAAACACCAGCTGTGGGTTCTAATGTACAAACACCAGCTGTGGGTTCTAATGTACAAACACCAGCTGTGGGTTCTGATGTACAAACACCGGCTGTGGGTTCTGATGTACAAACACCGGCTGTGGGTTCTGATGTACAAACACCGGCTGTGGGTTCTGATGTACAAACACTGGCTGTGGGTTCTGATGTACAAACACCGGCTGTGGGTTCTGATGTACAAACACCGGCTGTGGGTTCTAATGTACAAACACCGGCTGTGGGTTCTAATGTACAAACACCGGCTGTGGGTTCTAATGTACAAACACCGGCTGTGGGTTCTAATGTACAAACACCGGCTGTGGGTTCTAATGTACAAACACCGGCTGTGGGTTCTAATGTACAAACACCGGCTGTGGGTTCTAATGTACAAACACCAGCTGTGGGTTCTAATGTACAAGCACCAGCTGTGGGTTCTAATGTACAAACACCAGCTGTGGGTTCTAATGTACAAACACCAGCTGTGGGTTCTAATGTACAAGCACCAGCTGTGGGTTCTAATGTACAAACACCAGCTGTGGGTTCTAATGTACAAACACCAGCTGTGGGTTCTAATGTACAAACACCAGCTGTGGGTTCTAATGCACAAACACCAGCTGTGGGTTCTAATGCACAAACACCAGCTGTGGGTTCTAATGTACAAACACCAGCTGTGGGTTCTAATGTACAAACACCAGCTGTGGGTTCTAACGTACAAACACCAGCTGTGGGTTCTAACGTACAAACACCAGCTGTGGGTTCTAATGTACAAACACCAGCTGTGGGTTCTAATGCACAAACACCAGCTGTGGGTTCTAATGCACAAACACCAGCTGTGGGTTCTAATGCACAAACACCAGCTGTGGGTTCTAATGCACAAACACCAGCTGTGGGTTCTGATGTACAAACACCAGCTGTGGGTTATAATATACAAACACCAGCTGTGGGTTATAATGTACAAACACCAGCTGTGGGTTATAATGTACAAACACCAGCTGTGGGTTATAATGCACAAACACCAGCTGTGGGTTCTAATGTACAAACACCAGCTGTGGGTTCTAATGTACAAACACCAGCTGTGGGTTCTAATGCACAAACACCAGCTGTGGGTTCTAATGCACAAACACCAGCTGTGGGTTCTAATGTACAAACACCAGCTGTGGGTTCTAATGTACAAACACCAGCTGTGGGTTCTAACGTACAAACACCAGCTGTGGGTTCTAACGTACAAACACCAGCTGTGGGTTCTAATGTACAAACACCAGCTGTGGGTTCTAATGCACAAACACCAGCTGTGGGTTCTAATGCACAAACACCAGCTGTGGGTTCTAATGCACAAACACCAGCTGTGGGTTCTGATGTACAAACACCAGCTGTGGGTTATAATATACAAACACCAGCTGTGGGTTATAATGTACAAACACCAGCTGTGGGTTATAATGTACAAACACCAGCTGTGGGTTATAATGTACAAACACCAGCTGTGGGTTATAATGCACAAACACCAGCTGTGGGTTCTAATGCACAAACAGGCCTGTTGGAGCAGCCCCATGCAGAGCCGCTGTCTGTCTCTCCATGCCTGTTGGAGCTGCCCCATGCAGAGCCCCTGTCTGTCTCTCCAGGCCTGTTGGAGCTGCCCCATGCAGAGCCCCTGTCTGTCTCTCCAGGCCTGTTGGAGCAGCCCCATGCAGAGCCGCTGTCTGTCTCTCCAGGCCTGTTGGAGCAGCCCCATGCAGAGCCCCTGTCTGTCTCTCCAGGCCTGTTGGAGCAGCCCCATGCAGAGCCGCTGTCTGTCTCTCCAGGCCTGTTGGAGCTGCCCCATGCAGAGCCGCTGTCTGTCTCTCCAGGCCTGTTGGAGCAGCCCCATGCAGAGCCGCTGTCTGTCTCTCCAGGCCTGTTGGAGCAGCCCCATGCAGAGCCGCTGTCTGTCTCTCCAGGCCTGTTGGAGCTGCCCCATGCAGAGCCGCTGTCTGTCTCTCCAGGCCTGTTGGAGCAGCCCCATGCAGAGCCCCTGTCTGTCTCTCCAGGCCTGTTGGAGCAGCCCCATGCAGAGCCGCTGTCTGTCTCTCCAGGCCTGTTGGAGCAGCCCCATGCAGAGCCGCTGTCTGTCTCTCCAGGCCTGTTGGAGCAGCCCCATGCAGAGCCGCTGTCTGTCTCTCCAGGCCTGTTGGAGCTGCCCCATGCAGAGCCGCTGTCTGTCTCTCCAGGCCTGTTGGAGCAGCCCCATGCAGAGCCGCTGTCTGTCTCTCCAGGCCTGTTGGAGCAGCCTCATGTCTTCACATCAACACATTGTGCTGATTCAACATACTGGGATGTTACCATCATACCATGATCCTAACCACTGTTGGCTGGAGGGATGTGGTTGGAGGGTGGGAAGGCATGTGTGTCGGCTGTGTTTGTGTCCTGTGTTCAGCCATGCTCTGTGTTGCAGCCTGTGCAGCGGGAGGAGGACGTGACGGCGGGGAAAGACAGGTGGAGACAGAGGTTACTGTCTGCTATGAACACTGGGACACCGGTAACACTCCTCTTCTCCTCCTGATCCTCTTCTCCTCCTGCTCCTCTTCTTCTCCTCTGCATGCTCCTCTTCTTCTCCTCTGCCTGCTTCTCTTCCTCCTCCTGCTCCTCCTTCTCCTCATCCTCTCCCCTCTCCTCTTGCTTCTGAACAGACAGACAGGCAGACTCTCAGGAACTCTCTATTTGAGCAGCAATTAGCGAGCAGCAGTTAGGTTAGCGAGCAGCAGTTAGGTTAGCGAGCAGCAGTTAGGTTAGCGAGCAGCAGTTAGGTTAGCGAGCAGCAGTTAGGTTAGCGAGCAGCTGTTAGGTTAGCGAGCAGCAGTTAGGTTAGCGAGCAGCAGTTAGGTTAGCGAGCAGCAGCTAGGTTAGCGAGCAGCAGCTAGGTTAGCGAGCAGCAGCTAGGTTAGCGAGCAGCAGCTAGGTTAGCGAGCAGCAGCTAGGTTAGCGAGCAGCAGCTAGGTTAGCGAGCAGCAGCTAGGTTAGCGAGCAGCAGCTAGGTTAGCGAGCAGCAGCTAGGTTAGCGAGCAGCAGCTAGGTTAGCGAGCAGCAGCTAGGTTAGCGAGCAGCAGTTAGGTTAGCGAGCAGCAGCTAGGTTAGCGAGCAGCAGCTAGGTTAGCGAGCAGCAGCTAGGTTAGCGAGCAGCAGCTAGGTTAGCGAGCAGCAGCACTTCAGAATATCAGACAGTTTTAGCTCTCCTGTCCCAGATTCCTCTTTCCTTTGTTTATCATGTCCAAGGAGGAGAGGCTGTGTGGCTGAGGAGAGGCTGTGTGGCTGAGGAGAGGCTGTGTGGCTGAGGAGAGGCTGTGTGGCTGAAGGGCTGTGAGCTTACAGACTGAGGAGAGGCTGTGTGGCTGAGGAGAGACTGTGGGGCTGAACTGTGGAGAGGCTGTGTGGCTTGAGCTTACAGACTGAGGAGAGGCTGTGTGGCTGAGGAGAGGCTGTGTGGCTGAGGAGAGGCTGTGTGGCTGAGGAGAGGCTGTGTGGCTGAGGAGAGGCTGTGTGGCTGAGGAGAGGCTGTGTGGCTGAGGAGAGGCTGTGTGGCTGCAGCTTACAGACTGAAACAGAAACATGGATTGACTAACTCTCTATATGGCCTGCAGAGGGGGGCTGCCGTGTTTTATTGGCTCTTATCCCTGTCTGACTTCCTCTTCTGCCTGATGTTGCTCCGACTAGATGGCAGAACATTGCCACTAGGTGCCTTGTGGGACACGTACTCTGTTACTTCCTGCTCTGGATACAAAGGGGTGTGTGTGTGTGTGTGAGGTGACATATGGCCCAGAGGAAATCCCATGACAGTAATTTCCCAAAGGGCTTAGTGTCCTGCAGGGAGGAGGAGTGTGTGTGACGCACTCTGCCAGGGATGTGGTGGTGTCAGGAGAGAGTCCTGACCTTATGGTGTGTCTCCTCGGGTTCATCTCGGTTCAAGACCACGTGGTTACCATGGTTACCACCCTCAGCAAGGGTGCTACAAACCGGATGCATCCAGTTTCCAGGGGAAATGGAAAGAGAGTCTGTGATGCAACTTCCTCTTTTGGACGTTAACAAGCGGATATTCCAGCTTAACTCCTCCACATGGATTGGTTGAACAGTGCAGAAGAGAACCACCCAGACAGGACCAGAATGAAAGGCCTGCTACGTTAAGTTATATGGACACTCATCTCCTGTGTTACTGCCAGCACTTTTACTAGTGTCAAGGGGAGAGGTGGGGGGGGGGGACGAGAGATGGGGGAGGTGGTGGGGTGAGGGGAGGAGACGAGAGGGGGAGGGGGGGAGGTGAGGGGAGGAGACGAGGTGAGAGGTGAGGAGGGGAGGAGAGGTGAGAGATGGGGAGAGGAGGGGACTGGAGGAGGAGGTGCTAGGTGGGGCTGTGTGGGTGCTAGGTGGTGCTGTGTGGGTGCTAGGTGGTGTGTGGGTGCTAGGTGGGGCTGTGTGGGTGCTAGGTGGGGCTGTGTGGGTGCTAGGTGGGGCTGTGTGGGTGCTAGGTGGGGCTGTGTGGGTGCTAGGTGGTGTGTGGGTGCTAGGTGGTGCTGTTGTCCACCTTATGATCTCACAACGTGTTGTATCACTGGGAGATCTACAGTCACTTGTAATGTCACAAGTACTGGGAAAGGGCTTTCTGCCAGCTCCAAACCCAACAATGCAGTAATCACTATCAACGGTTAGGGTCAGAGGTCAAACAGCAGTCCTGTCTCAGTGGAACATTAGTTAGTGGTCAAACAGCAGTCCTGTCTCAGTGGAACGTACAGCAGTCCTGTCTCAGAGGAACATACAGCAGTCCTGTCTCAGTGGAACATACAGCAGTCCTGTCTCAGAGGAACATACAGCAGTCCTGTCTCAGTGGAACGTACAGCAGTCCTGTCTCAGTGGAACATACAGCAGTCCTGTCTCAGAGGAACATACAGCAGTTCTGGCTCAGTGGAACATACAGCAGTCCTGTCTCAGAGGAACATACAGCAGTCCTGTCTCAGTGGAACATACAGCAGTCCTGTCTCAGTGGAACATACAGCAGTCCTGTCTCAGAGGAACATACAGCAGTCCTGTCTCAGAGGAACATACAGCAGTCCTGTCTCAGTGGAACGTACAGCAGTCCTGTCTCAGAGGAACATACAGCAGTCCTGTCTCAGTGGAACATACAGCAGTCCTGTCTCAGAGGAACATTAGTTAGTGGTCAAACAGCAGTCCTGTCTCAGAGGAACATTAGTTAGTGGCCAAACAGCAGTCCTGTCTCAGAGGAACATACAGCAGTCCTGTCTCAGTGGAACATACAGCAGTCCTGTCTCAGAGGAACATACAGCAGTCCTGTCTCAGTGGAACATACAGCAGTCCTGTCTCAGAGGAACATACAGCAGTCCTGTCTCAGTGGAACATACAGCAGTCCTGTCTCAGTGGAACATACAGCAGTCCTGTCTCAGTGGAACGTACAGCAGTCCTGTCTCAGTGGAACATACAGCAGTCCTGTCTCAGAGGAACATACAGCAGTCCTGTCTCAGAGGAACATTAGTTAGTGGTCAAACAGCAGTCCTGTCTCAGTGGAACATACAGCAGTCTTGTCTCAGTGGAACATACAGCAGTCCTGTCTCAGAGGAACATACAGCAGTCCTGTCTCAGTGGAACATACAGCAGTCCTGTCTCAGTGGAACATACAGCAGTCCTGTCTCAGTGGAACATACAGCAGTCCTGTCTCAGAGGAACATTCAGCAGTCCTGTCTCAGTGGAACATACAGCAGTCCTGTCTCAGAGGAACATACAGCAGTCCTGTCTCAGAGGAACATACAGCAGTCCTGTCTCAGAGGAACATACAGCAGTCCTGTCTCAGAGGAACATACAGCAGTCCTGTCTCAGTGGAACATACAGCAGTCCTGTCTCAGTGGAACATTCAGCAGTCCTGTCTCAGTGGAACATACAGCAGTCCTGTCTCAGAGGAACATACAGCAGTCCTGTCTCAGTGGAACATACAGCAGTCCTGTCTCAGTGGAACATACAGCAGTCCTGTCTCAGTGGAACATACAGCAGTCCTGTCTCAGTGGAACATACAGCAGTCCTGTCTCAGAGGAACATACAGCAGTCCTGTCTCAGTGGAACATACAGCAGTCCTGTCTCAGTGGAACATACAGCAGTCCTGTCTCAGTGGAACATACAGCAGTCCTGTCTCAGTGGAACATTCAGCAGTCCTGTCTCAGTGGAACATACAGCAGTCCTGTCTCAGAGGAACATACAGCAGTCCTGTCTCAGAGGAACATACAGCAGTCCTGTCTCAGAGGAACATACAGCAGTCCTGTCTCAGTGGAACATACAGCAGTCCTGTCTCAGTGGAACATTCAGCAGTCCTGTCTCAGTGGAACATACAGCAGTCCTGTCTCAGAGGAACATTAGTTAGTGGTCAAACAGCAGTCCTGTCTCAGTGGAACATTAGTTAGTGGTCAAACAGCAGTCCTGTCTCAGTGGAACATACAGCAGTCCTGTCTCAGAGGAACATACAGCAGTCCTGTCTCAGAGGAACATACAGCAGTCCTGTCTCAGAGGAACATACAGCAGTCCTGTCTCAGAGGAACATACAGCAGTCCTGTCTCAGTGGAACATACAGCAGTCCTGTCTCAGTGGAACATTCAGCAGTCCTGTCTCAGTGGAACATACAGCAGTCCTGTCTCAGAGGAACATACAGCAGTCCTGTCTCAGTGGAACATACAGCAGTCCTGTCTCAGTGGAACATACAGCAGTCCTGTCTCAGTGGAACATACAGCAGTCCTGTCTCAGTGGAACATACAGCAGTCCTGTCTCAGAGGAACATACAGCAGTCCTGTCTCAGTGGAACATACAGCAGTCCTGTCTCAGTGGAACATACAGCAGTCCTGTCTCAGTGGAACATACAGCAGTCCTGTCTCAGTGGAACATTCAGCAGTCCTGTCTCAGTGGAACATACAGCAGTCCTGTCTCAGAGGAACATACAGCAGTCCTGTCTCAGTGGAACATACAGCAGTCCTGTCTCAGAGGAACATACAGCAGTCCTGTCTCAGTGGAACATACAGCAGTCCTGTCTCAGTGGAACATTCAGCAGTCCTGTCTCAGTGGAACATACAGCAGTCCTGTCTCAGAGGAACATTAGTTAGTGGTCAAACAGCAGTCCTGTCTCAGTGGAACATTAGTTAGTGGTCAAACAGCAGTCCTGTCTCAGAGGAACATACAGCAGTCCTGTCTCAGAGGAACATTAGTTAGTGGTCAAACAGCAGTCCTGTCTCAGAGGAACATACAGCAGTCCTGTCTCAGTGGAACATACAGCAGTCCTGTCTCAGAGGAACATACAGCAGTCCTGTCTCAGAGGAACATACAGCAGTCCTGTCTCAGAGGAACATACAGCAGTCCTGTCTCAGAGGAACATACAGCAGTCCTGTCTCAGAGGAACATACAGCAGTCCTGTCCCAAAGGAACATTAGTTAGTAGCCAAACAGCAGTCCTGTCTCAGAGAAACATTAGTTAGTAGCCAAACAGCAGTCCTGTCTCAGAGGAACATACAGCAGTCCAGTCTCAGTGGAACATACATCAGTCCTGTCCCAAAGGAACATTAGTTAGTAGCCAAACAGCAGTCCTGTCTCAGAGAAACATTAGTTAGTAGCCAAACAGCAGTCCTGGTCTTTCTTGATCTTTACTTGTGTCTTCTGGTCTATTTTGGTTTCAGTTGGCTTCTGTTGGCTTCTACTGGTCTATATTGGCTTCTGTTGGCTTCTACTGGTCTATATTGGCTTCTGTTGGCTTCTACTGGTCTATATTGAGCTTTACTGGTCTCTACTGGTCTCTACTGGTCTCTGTTCTTTACTGGTCTACTAGTCATATCTTGTCTATATTGGTCTCTAATGGCAATCTACATGTGCTTGTGCTCTTAATGTGTCTCTAACGTCTAACCCAGACAGGTGTGGAGAATCTGACCTGGAGGGACCGTCTGCCTGGATACCTCATCAACATCTCCTCCATCCTCTTTATGGTGAGCTTTTTGTTTGGCCTAATGTTCTCCCCCTCTCTCGCTGTCCCTCTTTCTGTGTCTCCTCTGTCTTTCCCTCTGTCTTTCTCTTTTTCTGTCTCCTCTCTCCGTGTCTCTCTCTCCTCTCTCTCTTTTTCTGTCTCCTCTCTCCGTGTCTCTCTCTCCGTGTCTCTCTCTGTGTGTGTGTCTCTCTCTCTCTCTCTCTCTCTCTCTCTCCTCCGTGTCTTTCTCTGTGTCTCTCTCTGTGTCTCTCTCTGTCTCTCTCTGTGTCTCTCTCTGTGTGTGTCTCTCTCTCTCTCTCTATTTCTCTCTCTCAAGGGGCTTTATTGGCATGGGAAACATATGTTAACATTGCCAAAGCAAGTTAAGTAGATAATATACAAAAGTGAAATAAACAATAAAAATTAACAGTAAACATTACACTCACAGAAGTTCCAAAATAATAAAGACATTTCAAATGTCATATTATGTATATTTACAGTGTTGTAGCGATGTGCAAACAGTTAAAGTACAAAAGGGAACATAAATAAGCATAAATATGGGTTGTATTTACAATGGTGTTTGTTCTTCACTGGTTGCCCTTTTCTTGTGGCAACAGGTCACACATCTTACTGCTGTGATGGCACACGGTGGTATTTCACCCAGTAGATATGGGAGTTTATCAAATTTTGGTTTGTTTTTTTAATGAGTTTTTTTGTGGGTCTGTGTAATCTGAGAGAAATATGTGTCTCTAATATGGTCATACATTTGGCAGGAGGTTAGGAAGTGCAGCTCAGTTTCCACCTCATTTTGTGGGCAGTGTGCACATAGCCTGTCTTCTCTTGAGAGCCATGTCTGCCTACGGCGGCCTTTCTCAATAGCAAGGCTCTGCTCACTGAGTCTGTACATAGTCAAAGATTTCCTTAAGTTTGGGTCAGTCACAGTGGTCAGGTATTCTGCCACTGTGTACTCTCTGTTTAGGGACAAATAGCATTCTAGTTTGGTCAGTTTTTTTGTTAAGTCTTTCCAAAATGTCAAGTAATTATCTTTTTGTTTTCTCATGATTTGGTTGGGTCTAATTGTGTTGCTGTCCTGGGGCTCTGTGGGGTCTGTTTGTGTTTGTGAACAGAGCCTCAGGACCAGCTTGCTTAGGGGACTCTTCTCCAGGTTCATCTCTCTGTAGGTGATGGCTTTGTTATGGAAGGTTTGGGAATCACTTCCTTTTAGGTGGTTGTAGAATTTAACGGCTCTTTTCTGGATTTTGATAATTAGCGGTTATGTGCTTAATTCTGCTCTGCATTATTTGGTGGTTTACGTTGTACACGGAGGATATTTTTGGGTGTTTGTCCCATTTTGTGAATTCTTGGTTGGTGAGTAGACCCCAGACCTCACAACCATAAAGGGCATTGGGTTCTATAACTGAGTCAAGTATTTTTTGCCAGATCCTAATTGGTATGTCAAATTTATGTTCCTTTTGATGGCATAGAAGGCCCTTCTTGCCTTGTCACTCAGATCGTTCACAGCTTTGTGGAAGTTACCTGTGGCGCTGATGTTTAGGCCGAATATTGTATCGTTTTTTTGTGTGCTCTAGGGCAACGGTGTCTAGATGGAATTTGTATTTGTGGTCCTGGCAACTGGACTTTTTTCTACATAATCTGTGCAGAAGATCTGGGTGTTGCCGTAGGCCCTCCTTGGTTGGGGACAGAAGCACCAGATCATCAGCAAACAGTAGACATTTGACCTCAGATTCTAGTAGGGTGAGGCCGGGTGCTGTAGACTGTTCTAGTAGGGTGAGGCCGGGTGCTGCAGACTGTTCTAGTAGGGTGAGGCCTGGTGCTGCAGACTGTTCTAGTAGGGTGAGGCCGGGTGCTGCAGACTGTTCTAGTAGGGTGAGGCCGGGTGCTGCAGACTGTTCTAGTAGGGTGAGGCCTGGTGCTGCAGACTGTTCTAGTAGGGTGAGGCCGGGTGCTGCAGACTGTTCTAGTAGGGTGAGGCCGGGTGCTGCAGACTGGTCTAGTAGGGTGAGGCCGGGTGCTGCAGACTGTTCTAGTAGGGTGAGGCCGGGTGCTGCAGACTGTTCTAGTAGGGTGAGGCCGGGTGCTGTAGACTGTTCTAGTAGGGTGAGGCCGGGTGCTGCAGACTGTTCTAGTAGGGTGAGGCCGGGTGCTGTAGACTGGTCTAGTAGGGTGAGGCCGGGTGCTGCAGACTGTTCTAGTAGGGTGAGGCCTGGTGCTGCAGACTGTTCTAGCAGGGTGAGGCCGGGTGCTGCAGACTGTTCTAGTAGGGTGAGGCCGGGTGCTGCAGACTGGTCTAGTAGGGTGAGGCCGGGTGCTGCAGACTGTTCTAGTAGGGTGAGGCCGGGTGCTGCAGACTGGTCTAGTAGGGTGAGGCCGGGTGCTGCAGACTGTTCTAGTAGGGTGAGGCCGGGTGCTGCAGACTGTTCTAGTAGGGTGAGGCCGGGTGCTGTAGACTGTTCTAGTAGGGTGAGGCCGGGTGCTGCAGACTGTTCTAGTAGGGTGAGGCCGGGTGCTGTAGACTGTTCTAGTAGGGTGAGGCCGGGTGCTGCAGACTGTTCTAGTAGGGTGAGGCCGGGTGCTGCAGACTGTTCTAGTAGGGTGAGGCCGGGTGCTGCAGACTGTTCTAGTAGGGTAAGGCCGGGTGCTGCAGACTGTTCTAGTAGGGTGAGGCCGGGTGCTGCAGACTGTTCTAGTAGGGTAAGGCCGGGTGCTGCAGACTGTTCTAGTAGGGTAAGGCCGGGTGCTGCAGACTGTTCTAGCAGGGTGAGGCCGGGTGCTGCAGACTGTTCTAGTAGGGTAAGGCCGGGTGCTGCAGACTGTTCTAGCAGGGTGAGGCCGGGTGCTGCAGACTGTTCTAGCAGGGTGAGGCCGGGTGCTGCAGACTGTTCTAGTAGGGTAAGGCCGGGTGCTGCAGACTGTTCTAGTAGGGTAAAGCCGGGTGCTGCAGACTGTTCTAGTAGGGTGAGGCCGGGTGCTGCAGACTGTTCTAGTAGGGTGAGGCCGGGTGCTGCAGACTGTTCTAGTAGGGTAAGGCCGGGTGCTGCAGACTGTTCTAGTAGGGTGAGGCCGGGTGCTGCAGACTGTTCTAGTAGGGTGAGGCCGGGTGCTGCAGACTGTTCTAGTAGGGTGAGGCCGGGTGCTGCAGACTGTTCTAGTAGGGTGAGGCCGGGTGCTGCAGACTGTTCTAGCAGGGTGAGGCCGGGTGCTGCAGACTGTTCTAGCAGGGTGAGGCCGGGTGCTGCAGACTGTTCTAGTGCCCTCGCCAATTCATTGATATATATGTTGAGGAGGGTGGGGCTTAAGCTGCATCCTTGTCTCACCCCGTGGCCCTGTGGAAATAAATGTGTGTTTTTTGCCAATTTTAACCGCATACTTGTTGATTGTGTACATAGATTTTATAATGTCGAACCGCTGTCCATCAATGTGTCTAGCAGACCCTCATGCCAAATTGAGTCAAACACTTTTTTGAAATCAACAAAGCATGAGAAGACTTAGCCTTTGTTTTGGTTTGTGTGTTTGCCAGTTAGGGTGTACAGGTTGAATACGTGGTCTGTCGTACTATAATTTGGTTCTGGTAGTCTTTAATAGTTGATTCTAAGATTTGTATTTGATAATGTATATGTTTTTGCTGTTTGGTCTGTGTTATAGGGCCAATAAGATTGAGAAGTGGTTTACCCACACATCTCCGTTTTGGATAGATAACTCTTTGTGTTGTTGTTTGTTTAGTGTGTTCCAATTTGATTCATCATAGTGAAGGCGTAGGCTCAGGTTTTCTAGGTGTCTCTCTCCCATCTCTCTCTGTCTCTCCCTCTCTCTGTGTCTGTCTCTCTCTCTCGGTCTTTCCCTCTCTCTGTGTCTGTCTCTCTCTCTCGGTCTCTCTCTCTCTCTCTCGGTCTTTCCCTCTCTCGGTCTTTCCCTCTCTCGGTCTTTCCCTCTCTCGGTCTTTCCCTCTCTCGGTCTTTCCCTCTCTCGGTCTTTCTCTCTCTCGGTCTTTCTCTCTCTCGGTCTTTCCCTCTCTCGGTCTTTCCCTCTCTCGGTCTTTCCCTCTCTCGGTCTTTCTCTGTGTTTCTACCCCAGACCATCAGGCTGCTGAATAGACACCACTAGTCAGCTGTTTCTACCCCCAGACCATCAGGCTGCTGAATAGACACCACTAGTCAGCTGTTTCTACCCCCAGACCATCAGGCTGCTGAATAGACACCACTAGTCAGCTGTTTCTACCCCCAGACCATCAGACTGCTGAATAGACACCACTAGTCAGCTGTTTCTACCATCAGGCTGCTGAATAGACACCACTAGTCAGCTGTTTCTACCCCCAACCATCAGACTGCTGAATAGACACCACTAGTCAGCTGTTTCTACCCCCAGACCATCAGGCTGCTGAATAGACACCACTAGTCAGCTGTTTCTATCCCCAGACCATCAGGCTGCTGAATAGACACCACTAGTCAGCTGTTTCTACCCCCAGACCATCAGACTGCTGAATAGACACCACTAGTCAGCTGTTTCTACCATCAGGCTGCTGAATAGACACCACTAGTCAGCTGTTTCTATCATCAGGCTGCTGAATAGACACCACTAGTCACATGTCTCTCTATCGTAGTTTGGGCTGTGTGACTAATACAGTAATGTCTCTATCCTAGTTTGGGCTGTGGGACTAATACAGTAATGTCTCTCTCTCCTAGTTTGGGCTGTGGGACTAATACAGTAATGTCTCTATCCTAGTTTGGGCTGTGGGACTAATACAGTAATGTCTCTATCCTAGTTTGGGCTGTGGGACTAATACAGTAATGTCTCTCTATCCTAGTTTGGGCTGTGGGACTAATACAGTAATGTCTCTCTATCCTAGTTTGGGCTGTGGGACTAATACAGTAATGTCTCTCTATCCTAGTTTGGGCTGTGGGACTAATACAGTAATGTCTCTCTATCCTAGTTTGGGCTGTGGGACTAATACAGTAATGTCTCTCTATCCTAGTTTGGGCTGTGGGACTAATACAGTAATGTCTCTCTATCCTAGTTTGGGCTGTGGGACTAATACAGTAATGTCTCTATCCCAGTTTGGGCTGTGGGACTAATACAGTAATGTCTCTATCCTAGTTTGGGCTGTGGGACTAATACAGTAATGTCTCTATCCTAGTTTGGGCTGTGGGACTAATACAGTAATGTCTCTATCCTAGTTTGGGCTGTGGGACTAATACAGTAATGTCTCTCTATCCTAGTTTGGGCTGTGGGACTAATACAGTAATGTCTCTCTATCCTAGTTTGGGCTGTGGGACTAATACAGTAATGTCTCTCTATCCTAGTTTGGGCTGTGGGACTAATACAGTAATGTCTCTATCCTAGTTTGGGCTGTGGGACTAATACAGTAATGTCTCTCTATCCTAGTTTGGGCTGTGGGACTAATACAGTAATGTCTCTCTATCCTAGTTTGGGCTGTGGGACTAATACAGTAATGTCTCTATCCTAGTTTGGGCTGTGGGACTAATACAGTAATGTCTCTATCCTAGTTTGGGCTGTGGGACTAATACAGTAATGTCTCTATCCTAGTTTGGGCTGTGGGACTAATACAGTAATGTCTCTATCCTAGTTTGGGCTGTGGGACTAATACAGTAATGTCTCTATCCTAGTTTGGGCTGTGTGACTAATACAGTAATGTCTCTATCCTAGTTTGGGCTGTGGGACTAATACAGTAATGTCTCTCTATCCTAGTTTGGGCTGTGTGACTAATACAGTAATGTCTCTATCCTAGTTTGGGCTGTGGGACTAATACAGTAATGTCTCTATCCTAGTTTGGGCTGTGGGACTAATACAGTAATGTCTCTATCCTAGTTTGGGCTGTGGGACTAATACAGTAATGTCTCTATCCTAGTTTGGGCTGTGGGACTAATACAGTAATGTCTCTCTATCCTAGTTTGGGCTGACGTTCTCTGCGGTTTTCGGTGTGATCGTGTATCGTATCGTCGTATCCGCTCTAATGGCGATGTCACCTGACCCGGAGATCAAGTCTAACGTGCGAGTCACCGTCACGGCAACCGCTGTCATCATCAACCTGGTGGTCATTCTGATACTGGATGAGATCTACGGAGCTGTGGCCGTCTGGCTCACTGAGCTGGGTAACGCACCTCTACATACAGATTATTACATGTTGGAGCTGGGTAACGCACCTCTACATACAGATTATTACATGTTGGAGCTGGGTAACACACCTCTACATTCAGATTATTACATGTTGGAGCTGGGTTACACACCTCTACATTCAGATTATTACATGTTGGAGCTGGGTAACACACCTCTACATTCAGATTATTACATGTTGGAGCTGGGTAACACACCTCTACATTCAGATTATTACATGTTGGAGCTGGGTAACACACCTCTACATTCAGATTATTACATGTTGGAGCTGGGTAACACACCTCTACATTCAGATTATTACATGTTGGAGCTGGGTAACACACCTCTACATTCAGATTATTACATGTTGGAGCTGGGTAACACACCTCTACATTCAGATTATTACATGTTGGAGCTGGGTAACACACCTCTACATTCAGATTATTACATGTTGGAGCTGGGTAACACACCTCTACATTCAGATTATTACATGTTGGAGCTGGGTAACACACCTCTACATTCAGATTATTACATGTTGGAGCTGGGTAACACACCTCTACATTCAGATTATTACATGTTGTAGCTGGGTAACACACCTCTACATTCAGATTATTACATGTTGGAGCTGGGTAACACACCTCTACATTCAGATTATTACATGTTGGAGCTGGGTAACACACCTCTACATTCAGATTATTACATGTTGGAGCTGGGTAACACACCTCTACATTCAGATTATTACATGTTGGAGCTGGGTAACACACCTCTACATTCAGATTATTACATGTTGGAGCTGGGTAACACACCTCTACATTCAGATTATTACATGTTGGAGCTGGGTAACACACCTCTACATACAGATTATTACATGTTGGAGCTGGGTAACACACCTCTACATTCAGATTATTACATGTTGGAGCTGGGTAACACACCTCTACATTCAGATTATTACATGTTGGAGCTGGGTAACACACCTCTACATTCAGATTATTACATGTTGGAGCTGGGTAACACACCTCTACATTCAGATTATTACATGTTGGAGCTGGGTAACACACCTCTACATTCAGATTATTACATGTTGGAGCTGGGTAACACACCTCTACATTCAGATTATTACATGTTGGAGCTGGGTAACGCACCTCTACATTCAGATTATTACATGTTGGAGCTGGGTAACGCACCTCTACATTCAGATTATTACATGTTGGAGCTGGGTAACACACCTCTACATTCAGATTATTACATGTTGGAGCTGGGTAACGCACCTCTACATTCAGATTATTACATGTTGGAGCTGGGTAACACCTCTACATTCAGATTATTACATGTTGGAGCTGGGTAACACACCTCTACATTCAGATTATTACATGTTGGAGCTGGGTAACACCTCTACATACAGATTATTACATGTTGGAGCTGGGTAACACACCTCTACATTCAGATTATTACATGTTGGAGCTGGGTAACACACCTCTACATTCAGATTATTACATGTTGGAGCTGGGTAACACACCTCTACATTCAGATTATTACATGTTGGAGCTGGGTAACACACCTCTACATACAGATTATTACATGTTGGAGCTGGGTAACACACCTCTACATTCAGATTATTACAAGTTGGAGCTGGGTAACACACCTCTACATTCAGATTATTACATGTTGGAGCTGGGTAACACACCTCTACATTCAGATTATTACATGTTGGAGCTGGGTAACACACCTCTACATTCAGATTATTACATGTTGGAGCTGGGTAACACACCTCTACATTCAGATTATTACATGTTGGAGCTGGGTAACACACCTCTACATTCAGATTATTACATGTTGGAGCTGGGTAACACCTCTACATTCAGATTATTACATGTTGGAGCTGGGTAACGCACCTCTACATTCAGATTATTACATGTTGGAGCTGGGTAACACACCTCTACATTCAGATTATTACATGTTGGAGCTGGGTAACACCTCTACATTCAGATTATTACATGTTGGAGCTGGGTAACACACCTCTACATTCAGATTATTACATGTTGGAGCTGGGTAACACACCTCTACATTCAGATTATTACATGTTGGAGCTGGGTAACACACCTCTACATTCAGATTATTACATGTTGGAGCTGGGTAACACACCTCTACATTCAGATTATTACATGTTGGAGCTGGGTAACACACCTCTACATTCAGATTATTACATGTTGGAGCTGGGTAACACACCTCTACATTCAGATTATTACATGTTGGAGCTGGGTAACACCTCTACATTCAGATTATTACATGTTGGAGCTGGGTAACACACCTCTACATTCAGATTATTACATGTTGGAGCTGGGTAACACACCTCTACATTCAGATTATTACATGTTGGAGCTGGGTAACACACCTCTACATTCAGATTATTACATGTTGGAGCTGGGTACACACCTCTACATTCAGATTATTACATGTTGGAGCTGGGTAACACACCTCTACATTCAGATTATTACATGTTGGAGCTGGGTAACACACCTCTACATTCAGATTATTACATGTTGGAGCTGGGTAACACACCTCTACATTCAGATTATTACATGTTGGAGCTGGGTAACACACCTCTACATTCAGATTATTACATGTTGGAGCTGGGTAACACCTCTACATACAGATTATTACATGTTGGAGCTGGGTAACACACCTCTACATTCAGATTATTACATGTTGGAGCTGGGTAACACACCTCTACATTCAGATTATTACATGTTGGAGCTGGGTAACACACCTCTACATTCAGATTATTACATGTTGGAGCTGGGTAACATCTCTACATTCAGATTATTACATGTTGGAGCTGGGTAACACACCTCTACATTCAGATTATTACATGTTGGAGCTGGGTAACACACCTCTACATTCAGATTATTACATGTTGGAGCTGGGTAACACACCTCTACATTCAGATTATTACATGTTGGAGCTGGGTAACACACCTCTACATTCAGATTATTACATGTTGGAGCTGGGTAACACACCTCTACATTCAGATTATTACATGTTGGAGCTGGGTAACACACCTCTACATTCAGATTATTACATGTTGGAGCTGGGTAACACACACCTCTACATTCAGATTATTACATGTTGGAGCTGGGTAACACACCTCTACATTCAGATTATTACATGTTGGAGCTGGGTAACACACCTCTACATTCAGATTATTACATGTTGGAGCTGGGTAACACACCTCTACATTCAGATTATTACATGTTGGAGCTGGGTAACACACTTCTACATTCAGATTATTACATGTTGGAGCTGGGTAACACACCTCTACATTCAGATTATTACATGTTGGAGCTGGGTAACACACCTCTACATTCAGATTATTACATGTTGGAGCTGGGTAACACACCTCTACATTCAGATTATTACATGTTGGAGCTGGGTAACACACCTCTACATTCAGATTATTACATGTTGGAGCTGGGTAACACACCTCTACATTCAGATTATTACATGTTGGAGCTGGGTAACGCACCTCTACATACAGATTATTACATGTTGGAGCTGGGTAACACACCTCTACATTCAGATTATTACATGTTGGAGCTGGGTAACGCACCTCTACATTCAGATTATTACATGTTGGAGCTGGGTAACACCTCTACATTCAGATTATTACATGTTGGAGCTGGGTAACACACCTCTACATTCAGATTATTACATGTTGGAGCTGGGTAACACACCTCTACATTCAGATTATTACATGTTGGAGCTGGGTAACACACCTCTACATTCAGATTATTACATGTTGGAGCTGGGTAACACACTTCTACATTCAGATTATTACATGTTGGAGCTGGGTAACACACCTCTACATTCAGATTATTACATGTTGGAGCTGGGTAACACACCTCTACATTCAGATTATTACATGTTGGAGCTGGGTAACACACCTCTACATTCAGATTATTACATGTTGGAGCTGGGTAACACACCTCTACATTCAGATTATTACATGTTGGAGCTGGGTAACACACCTCTACATTCAGATTATTACATGTTGGAGCTGGGTAACGCACCTCTACATACAGATTATTACATGTTGGAGCTGGGTAACACACCTCTACATTCAGATTATTACATGTTGGAGCTGGGTAACGCACCTCTACATTCAGATTATTACATGTTGGAGCTGGGTAACACCTCTACATTCAGATTATTACATGTTGGAGCTGGGTACACACCTCTACATTCAGATTATTACATGTTGGAGCTGGGTAACACCTCTACATACAGATTATTACATGTTGGAGCTGGGTAACACACCTCTACATTCAGATTATTACATGTTGGAGCTGGGAAACACACCTCTACATTCAGATTATTACATGTTGGAGCTGGGTAACACACCTCTACATTCAGATTATTACATGTTGGAGCTGGGTAACACACCTCTACATACAGATTATTACATGTTGGAGCTGGGTAACACACCTCTACATTCAGATTATTACATGTTGGAGCTGGGTAACACACCTCTACATTCAGATTATTACATGTTGGAGCTGGGTACACACCTCTACATTCAGATTATTACATGTTGGAGCTGGGTAACACACCTCTACATTCAGATTATTACATGTTGGAGCTGGGTAACACACCTCTACATTCAGATTATTACATGTTGGAGCTGGGTAACACACCTCTACATTCAGATTATTACATGTTGGAGCTGGGTAACACCTCTACATTCAGATTATTACATGTTGGAGCTGGGTAACGCACCTCTACATTCAGATTATTACATGTTGGAGCTGGGTAACGCACCTCTACATTCAGATTATTACATGTTGGAGCTGGGTAACACCTCTACATTCAGATTATTACATGTTGGAGCTGGGTAACACCTCTACATTCAGATTATTACATGTTGGAGCTGGGTAACACACCTCTACATTCAGATTATTACATGTTGGAGCTGGGTAACACACCTCTACATTCAGATTATTACATGTTGGAGCTGGGTAACACACCTCTACATTCAGATTATTACATGTTGGAGCTGGGTAACACACCTCTACATTCAGATTATTACATGTTGGAGCTGGGTAACACACCTCTACATTCAGATTATTACATGTTGGAGCTGGGTAACACCTCTACATTCAGATTATTACATGTTGGAGCTGGGTAACACACCTCTACATTCAGATTATTACATGTTGGAGCTGGGTAACACACCTCTACATTCAGATTATTACATGTTGGAGCTGGGTAACACACCTCTACATTCAGATTATTACATGTTGGAGCTGGGTAACACACCTCTACATTCAGATTATTACATGTTGGAGCTGGGTAACACACCTCTACATTCAGATTATTACATGTTGGAGCTGGGTAACACACCTCTACATTCAGATTATTACATGTTGGAGCTGGGTAACACACCTCTACATTCAGATTATTACATGTTGGAGCTGGGTAACACACCTCTACATTCAGATTATTACATGTTGGAGCTGGGTAACACACCTCTACATTCAGATTATTACATGTTGGAGCTGGGTAACACACCTCTACATACAGATTATTACATGTTGGAGCTGGGTAACACACCTCTACATTCAGATTATTACATGTTGGAGCTGGGTAACACCTCTACATTCAGATTATTACATGTTGGAGCTGGGTAACACACCTCTACATTCAGATTATTACATGTTGGAGCTGGGTAACACACCTCTACATTCAGATTATTACATGTTGGAGCTGGGTAACACACCTCTACATTCAGATTATTACATGTTGGAGCTGGGTAACACCTCTACATTCAGATTATTACATGTTGGAGCTGGGTAACACACCTCTACATTCAGATTATTACATGTTGGAGCTGGGTAACAAACCTCTACATTCAGATTATTACATGTTGGAGCTGGGTAACACACCTCTACATTCAGATTATTACATGTTGGAGCTGGGTAACACACCTCTACATTCAGATTATTACATGTTGGAGCTGGGTAACACACCTCTACATTCAGATTATTACATGTTGGAGCTGGGTAACACCTCTACATTCAGATTATTACATGTTGGAGCTGGGTAACGCACCTCTACATTCAGATTATTACATGTTGGAGCTGGGTAACACACCTCTACATTCAGATTATTACATGTTGGAGCTGGGTAACACACCTCTACATTCAGATTATTACATGTTGGAGCTGGTTAACACACACCTCTACATTCAGATTATTACATGTTGGAGCTGGGTAACACACCTCTACATTCAGATTATTACATGTTGGAGCTGGGTAACACACCTCTACATTCAGATTATTACATGTTGGAGCTGGGTAACACACCCCTCTACATTCAGATTATTACATGTTGGAGCTGGGTAACACACCTCTACATTCAGATTATTACATGTTGGAGCTGGGTAACACACACACCTCTACATTCAGATTATTACATGTTGGAGCTGGGTAACGCACCTCTACATACAGATTATTACATGTTGGAGCTGGGTAACACACCTCTACATTCAGATTATTACATGTTGGAGCTGGGTAACACCTCTACATTCAGATTATTACATGTTGGAGCTGGGTAACACACCTCTACATTCAGATTATTACATGTTGGAGCTGGGTAACACACCTCTACATTCAGATTATTACATGTTGGAGCTGGGTAACACACCTCTACATTCAGATTATTACATGTTGGAGCTGGGTAACACACCTCTACATTCAGATTATTACATGTTGGAGCTGGGTAACACACCTCTACATTCAGATTATTACATGTTGGAGCTGGGTAACACACCTCTACATTCAGATTATTACATGTTGGAGCTGGGTAACACACCTCTACATTCAGATTATTACATGTTGGAGCTGGGTAACACACCTCTACATTCAGATTATTACATGTTGGAGCTGGGTAACACACCTCTACATTCAGATTATTACATGTTGGAGCTGGGTAACACACCTCTACATTCAGATTATTACATGTTGGAGCTGGGTAACACACCTCTACATTCAGATTATTACATGTTGGAGCTGGGTAACACACCTCTACATTCAGATTATTACATGTTGGAGCTGGGTAACACACCTCTACATTCAGATTATTACATGTTGGAGCTGGGTAACACACACCTCTACATTCAGATTATTACATGTTGGAGCTGGGTAACACACACCTCTACATTCAGATTATTACATGTTGGAGCTGGGTAACACACACCTCTACATTCAGATTATTACATGTTGGAGCTGGGTAACACACCTCTACATTCAGATTATTACATGTTGGAGCTGGGTAACACACCTCTACATTCAGATTATTACATGTTGGAGCTGGGTAACACACACCTCTACATTCAGATTATTACATGTTGGAGCTGGGTAACACGCCTCTACATTCAGATTATTACATGTTGGAGCTGGGTAACACGCCTCTACATTCAGATTATTACATGTTGGAGCTGGGTAACACGCCTCTACATTCAGATTATTACATGTTGGAGCTGGGTAACACACCTCTACATTCAGATTATTACATGTTGGAGCTGGGTAACACACCTCTACATTCAGATTATTACATGTTGGAGCTGGGTAACACACCTCTACATTCAGATTATTACATGTTGGAGCTGGGTAACACCTCTACATTCAGATTATTACATGTTGGAGCTGGGTCACACACCTCTACATTCAGATTATTACATGTTGGAGCTGGGTAACACACCTCTACATTCAGATTATTACATGTTGGAGCTGGGTAACACACCTCTACATTCAGATTATTACATGTTGGAGCTGGGTAACACACCTCTACATTCAGATTATTACATGTTGGAGCTGGGTTACACACCTCTACATTCAGATTATTACATGTTGGAGCTGGGTAACACACCTCTACATTCAGATTATTACATGTTGGAGCTGGGTAACACACCTCTACATTCAGATTATTACATGTTGGAGCTGGGTAACACACCTCTACATTCAGATTATTACATGTTGGAGCTGGGTAACGCACCTCTACATTCAGATTATTACATGTTGGAGCTGGGTAACACCTCTACATTCAGATTATTACATGTTGGAGCTGGGTAACACACCTCTACATTCAGATTATTACATGTTGGAGCTGGGTAACACACCTCTACATTCAGATTATTACATGTTGGAGCTGGGTAACACACCTCTACATTCAGATTATTACATGTTGGAGCTGGGTAACACCTCTACATTCAGATTATTACATGTTGGAGCTGGGTAACACACCTCTACATTCAGATTATTACATGTTGGAGCTGGGTAACACACCTCTACATTCAGATTATTACATGTTGGAGCTGGGTAACACACCTCTACATTCAGATTATTACATGTTGGAGCTGGGTAACACCTCTACATTCAGATTATTACATGTTGGAGCTGGGTAACACCTCTACATTCAGATTATTACATGTTGGAGCTGGGTAACACCTCTACATTCAGATTATTACATGTTGGAGCTGGGTAACGCACCTCTACATTCAGATTATTACATGTTGGAGCTGGGTCACACACCTCTACATTCAGATTATTACATGTTGGAGCTGGGTCACACACCTCTACATTCAGATTATTAGATGTTTGTGTCTTTGACCTGTCCTGTTGTGTTACGTCAGATTTCTCAAATATTTTTTCATACGGTCTCCTGAATAAGACATCTCTCTCCTCCATTCCTCTCCTCTCTCCCCATCCCTCTCTCCTCTCCCCATCCCTCTCCTCACCTCTATTCATCCCTCTTCTCTCCATTCCCCCTCTCCTCTCTCCCCATCCCTCTCTCCTCTCCCCATCCCTCCCTCCTCTCCCCATCCCTCCCTCCTTACCTCTATTCATCCCTCTTCTCTCCATTCCCCCTCTCTCCTCTCCCAGAGATTCCAAGGACAGAGAGTAAGTTTGAGCAGCATCTGATTGTGAAGGCTTTCCTACTGAAGTTCATGAACGCCTACGCCCCCATCTTCTATGTGGCTTTCTTCAAGGGACGGTACGTTAGGGGTTAGGGTTAGGGCCTACGCCCCCATCTTCTATGTGGCTTTCTTTAAGGGACGGTACGACACAGACAGGGTTAGGGGTTAGGGGTTAGAGTTAGGGCCTACGCCCCCATCTTCTATGTGGCTTTCTTTAAGGGACGGTACGACACAGACAGGGTTAGGGGTTAGGGGTTAGAGTTAGGGCCTACGCCCCCATCTTCTATGTGGCTTTCTTTAAGGGACGGTACGACACAGACAGGGTTAGGGGTTAGGGGTTAGAGTTAGGGCCTACGCCCCCATCTTCTATGTGGCTTTCTTTAAGGGACGGTACGACACAGACAGGGTTA